>NC_135508.1:25978038-26175538 GCF_051989575.1 Stigmatopora nigra | reverse complement strand
TCTTATATTTTTAAATTATTTCACACTTAATATTGATTGTCAATGTTCGCCTTTTCTTTGCACAACTCTTCATTCCACCTGTTTGCTTTGGATCCATTGTTGTTCACTTTGCATTATGCATTAACTAACGGGGAAAAAACACGGGAAAATGCAACGCCCGGCCCAGTGCTCGTAGAAAGAGATGCGGCAAAAAGGGTGCGTTACAATGATAAACAGCCTCTCATAACTTGGCCACCTGGCTTTTTCGCGTCTCAAAATGTTTCTCATATCTAGAGACAATTATTTGCTCAAAATTGTATCCGTATCTCGAAATGCTCGTATGTCGAGGTGCTCGTATGTCGAGGTACCACTGTAATATAAAAATTTAAGAATCAAATCCCGTTAAGGTAAATACTAAAAAATGCCTAAACTTAGATATTATTCCTATCCACGGAGATTCCGGTGGTCTCGAGATGTCCTCGGGGACATTGCGGGTTCGTTGGCAATCTGCAGTGATGGATATATGGCATCTTCTTCTGAGAGCAAACAAATCCTGGCGACTTTAGATAAGCAAGACTGAGGAAACAAAACACCAAACTAGAGGGCAAGAACCAGCTGCACCCGTGTGCGCCGCCATCTTGAATTACCTCGTCACATACCTTCAATCAGCCAGCAGGAGGCAGATCGCCACCCAATGTCTTTCATGTTACCTGACCCCAAAGTTATTGCACAGAAGGGAATGTGTCGCGGTAACGCAAGTTCAGAGTCCTGATGGCTGTGGGAAAAAACTGTCCTTAAGTCTATTTGTCTGTGCTTTGTGAGACCTGTAGCGTCTGCCAGAGGGCAGCAACTGGAACAGGTTGTGACCAGGGTGGCATGGGTCTCTGACAATGTTCCCGGCTCTTCTGGGCAGTTTTGATCACTCTCAGAATGGCCTTTTTGTCTGCTGCCGTGCTTTCAGCGTAGTACACTGTAATGCAGTTTGCCAAGATGCTCTCCAGTGGTTCTGTATAAGGTTACCAGAAGCTTGGTGTCCAAGTTGTTCCTCTTGAGTACCCTTAAGAAATGGTCGTTTCTGGGCCTTCTTCACCACTGCCGTAGTGTTGGTAAACCAGGAGAACTTGTCCGTGATGTGGAGCCCCAGGAAGTGGAATGACTGGACAATGTCTATGCATAATCTACTTATGAGTGAGGCCAGATCTGTGTTGCGTTTGCGAAAGTCCAGGATTATTTCTTTAGTCTTTGTGGTGTTCAGTGTGAAATTGTTCACCAAACATCACAGAGACAGTTTGTTGACCTCATCTCTGTAGGCAGACTCATCCCCTCCTGAGATGAGTCCGACCAGTGGTGTCACCGGCAAATTTGATGATGGAGTTCGACTGGTGGGTCGGTGAATAGTTGTATGTGTACAGGGAGTACAGAAGAGGTCTCCGCACACAGCCTTGAGGGGAGCCAGTGCGCAGTGTAATGGAGGAAGAGAGGTGGGAACCAAGGTGGTCGGTTGGTTAAAAAGTTCCTTTTCCAGCTGATTTTAGGCAGGATGGGATGATAGATTGTTGCAGGTAACAATTCAAAATCTTTGTGAAAACACAAGTCAGCTGGTCAGCACAGGCTTTGAGCACCTTCCCAGGTACTACGTCAGGCCAAGCAGACTTCCTGGTGTTCACAGTCCGCAGTACCTGTCTCACTTCATTTTCCTAAAGCTTCAGTGTACTGCTGCAGGGTGGTGGTGGATGTGTTGAGACTGGGTCTGCTTTGTCAATCTCAAAGGCATCTGCGTTAACAGATACATTATTGCAGGGTGGTGGTGGATGTGTTGAGACTGGGTCTGCTTTGTCAGTCTCAAACGCATCTGCGTTAACAGACACATTATTGTCATTGTAATTGGTAATGTGTCGTATTCCCTGCTACATCTTCTTTGGGTTTTTTCCTTTGAAGTGCTCCTTAATTTTCCTTGTAAATGCTGCCTTGGTCTTTTTAATTCCTCTCTTCAACTCTGCTCTGACAGCTCTGTATTGTCCCCTGACCTGAAGGCGGTGTTACGGCTTTTGATGAGTGCCTGTGTCTCACTGGTCATCCAGGTTTTTTTTGTCAGGAAAAACCTGTATCCGTTTATTAACAGTGACGTTGTCCGTGGAGTTTTTGATGTAGGAAAGTACAGTATCCGTGTAGTCTTGGAGGTTGTGGTGTTCAAAAAGTTCCCAAATGGTGCGGGATAAACAGTCCTGCAGCTGATAAAGGGAGTCCTCGTGCCATGTTTTTATTATCTTTATTTGTGGCCTTGTTGTGTATATACACGCAAAGTCCACCCCCTGCTTTTACCTGATTCTTTCGAACGGTCATGACGGTGTTGCGTACGGCTAGCCAAAAAATACCACGGTGTGTGAGATTTGCGGGTATAGCCACGTTTCTGTGATGAAAATAATGTTGCAGGTCCCGAAAAACCTGTTGGTAGCAAGCTTTAGTTCCAAATTGTCCATTTTGTGGGTGATGAATCTGGCGTTGGTCAAGAAGATACTCGGAAACGGTGCTCCGTGTGATTGTTTCCTTAGCTTAGTGCAGTGCTTCTCAATTATTTTCTGTTAGGCCCCTCCTAGCAAGAAGAAAACTATTCGCGCCCCCCCCCCCCCCCACTTCCCACCGTGACTATAAATAAAATCATTTTATAAAATTGTTATAAGTACAACATTTTATCCTTATTAACATTAAAGAAAAGGAAAGAAATATAGTCAAACTTACAAAGAACAACTTTATTAAATCTTGTTTTAAGTCTGCAACAGAAAAGATTTTAAGTGCATCAATGCCTGAAATAAAAAATAAATGAGAGCGCCACCGCCAGGCTTACACCTATTTAAGAGCTACAAACCAAACAAAGGACTATAAATATCCCACATGGGCTGGCTAAAAACTTACTTAATTGAAAACAGATAAAAAATACATGATGTGATGACGTGATTATAAGAGGTGGCTCGGTGGCGCGAGTCGTTTGCGCGTCGGCCTCACAGCTGAAACACCGGTCATGTTTACCTACCTGTGCACAGTTTCCATGTTGTCCTGCGTGGCTTTCCTCCGGGTACTCCGTTTTCCTCCCACCTTCCAAAAACATGCATGGTACGCTGATTGGACACTTTAAATAGACCCTAGGTATGGGTTTGAGTGTACATGGTTGTCCGTCTCTTTGCGCCCTGCGATCGGCTGGCCAATGATTCGAGGTGTCGTACGCCTCTGGCCCAAAGACAAGTGGGATTGGCTCCAGGACCCTCCCTTACCCAAATGAGAATAAAGCGGTTCAGAAAATGAGATGAGATAGATGAGTATTTCTTACAGTTAGACATAAATAAAATTGTAATTAAATTTCTACCTGTTATCAACTTTAACATAAAAAAGATAACAATTTACAATTGACTTCAGATATAAATTGCCAGTCTAATTTAATTGCATGCATGAAACACAAAGTGTTAAAAAATGAACTCAAAGTCAGTTGTGTTCGGTTAAAAAGAAGAGGAAAAAAATGTATCAAATGGAAGTAGCTTACAACACTAATTAGAATTCTGAAAAATCAAATAAAACAACATTTAACTTACCGTATTCATTCGAGTATGGCGTGCAAAATTTTGTACCAAAAACTGAAGCCAAGGCGCGTTATATACAAATCCCGGTGAAACACTGCCCTCTGCAGATGAAAACGTCCACTTCACAGTTGATACGTATAATGGGAGACATACAACATGTCTTTGTATGCCAGATGGCGACAATCTACCTTCTTTTACAAATCCCAGCCTTCTCCAAAAAGCCTTTGGCAAGTTAATAGGGATATAGGGTTGTAAAAACAAAACAAAAAAAAGTTACTCCGAGGAAACGAGTCCGACCAGGGAGTGCTATCCTTGATCAAGAAGAAAGCAATCAATTGTTTGGTGAATGAGATGATGATCAATCATACTTTGAAAAATGTTAAATATTATGATGATGAATTAGACTTTAAAAATTAAAATTGTAAATTCCTTATGAGAATTGTGTTCATATCGGTAGTGGTCTGTTTTACTAGGTTTCCGTACCATATGTTGTGAATAAATGTTTTGTTATGTTTTCAGCATTTGCCATTTACCCGTTCTGGTGCAGATCTTGGTGTGAGCTGAAAAAAAAAAAACGGAAAAAAAGATTATACCAATTTTTAGTTACAAATTATGGGTGTGCATTATACATGGGTGCACGTTATTTATAATCCTTATTATGCGTGATTTATGGAAGTCGGAGTGTGTGTGAGTATGTTAAGATTCTCTCGCTACGTTTGTCCAATCTGTCCAACGTAGACGTATTTTTTTAGGTGGCCAGAAACGGCTGTCGTATTCTAATAGACGAGTGATTGAATTTTTTCGACTTCTCTAAGTGTTTAAACTCAACTTTTATATGTTGAAGCTGAAAGCAGAGTTGATGTATGAAGCGTCGGTTTTACATGGTGTGCCCCAAACGCACTCCGTGGCTGATTGGTCGTAACGTAGGACGCCTTTTCGCGTCTTTTACAAACGTCATTTTCGGAAGAATTTCCACCAGCGAGTTTCCCGTTGCTCTCCGAAACACTTTTTCCCCTTGTCGTTACGGTAAGACTCTGCGAGACATGTTGCTGCTGGCTGTGCTGACCCAATTTAGTAGTAAGGTAGGACCCCTTTCCACGTCATTTACAAACATCATTTTTGGAAGAATTTCCACCGGCAAGTTTCTTTTTTTTTCTGGCCAGAGGTGACACCCTGAATTTGTGGCCAGCAGATCAAAGGGCACAAGGAAACAAACAACCATTCACGCCGACACGCATACCGAGGGGCAATTTAAGAGTGTCCAATCAGCCTACCGTGTATGTCTTTGGAATGTGGGAGGACACTGGAGTACCCAGAAAAAACCTACACAGGCCCAGGGAGAACATGCAAACTCCACACGGGTCGACCGACCTGGATTTGAACCCAGGACTCACGCTAACCACTCATAATAATTGTTATGGTTATAATTAGAATATTTATAATTATCATCACCACTACACACTGAGTTCGGAGAGAGGGAGCTGAAATTTTTATCATTACCAATTGTTAGACGGATAGTTTTAGCACCTGACTTCAATTCTTTAACTCTGTCTTATCCCGTCTAACAATGGAGCGTGTTCAGCATCAGAAGAGACAGACCAGGCCAGAGTGAGTTGATCCACAGATGCTTTATTCCTAACAAATTGATCTATACAGACCTCTGGGTCCCCCTCCCAAATAATAAGCCCGCTGAGCGTTTCTATGCACAGCAAAGGATGAGAAGAACAGTGTCCACACGCAAGTTTGCCTGGTTATAGTGATACAAAAATCAATATTCATTAGCTGATTAACAACACTATGTTGACTGATTCACAACTGTCCAAGTGTCTGTCTTTGCTCAGGATTCCCTAGTCCATTGTCCACGTACAACTTTCCTTGTTCTGTTAGCCTGGCATCTTTCGGCCACTTCTTTTTTTTGGGGGGGGGGGGGGGGGGGGACCAGCCAGCAATGCCTACGCTGTCACACACATGGTACTAGCTGTTACAATACGCAGCAGAAGGAGCAACACCTCGGTACCGTCGGAGGTCTGGAGCTGGACAAAAGTGCTGGGAGAAAAGGCAACGCTTCTGACCAACCATTCCATCGTGGGATGGGATGGAAGAGCTGTCGGCCCCTACCAGGAACGGAGTCGAGGTTTTCTGCCCTGCTGCTGTTTTCTTCAGCTTCAGACTACTGAGTAATTGTGCGGATAAGCTTGCAAGAGCGACTCTGCGTATTCTCCACCTTGGTCAGTCTGCAGCAGTTCCCCATCTCGTGGAAGACTTCCTGTGTGTGATTCCAGTTTTTGTCCAACTTTAGAAGGTCTTTTTGAGTCCGACTCAGTTACCGCAACCAAAATGGCGCTGTTTAAGCGGCAGCCGGCGGCCACGGTAGCTCTGTCCACTCTTGTTTTTTGTGTTTTTGCTGCTTTTATGTTTTAATGATTTGATGATAACATTTACTTTGTTTTGCTTTGTACTTGTGCTTTTGATTTGCTGTTCTGTGGGGTTCCAGTTTTTGTCCAACTTTACGTCTTTTTGAGTCCGATTCAGTTACCGCAACCAAAATGGCGTTGTTTAAGCGGCAGCCGGCGGCCACGGTAGCTTTGTCCACTCTTGTTCGTTTTGTGTTTTGCGGCTTTTATGTTTTAATGATTTGATGATTCCATTTACTTTGATTTGCTTTGTACCTTGTGCTTTTGCTTTCCTGTCTATTCTGTCTAATCAACCTCTAGCTACTGCCACAATGTAATTTCCCGAATACGGGATGAATAAAGTTATCCAATCCAATCCAACCTCACAAGGATTTTGGACAAAGGGCCCGTTCTTTGTAAAGGCACAAGGAATTTTGACGAAGGGCCTGTTTTTGTAAAGGTCTCATTATAGGGGAACCTTGACAGTCTGTGTGATACTAAGTTAAAACAAATGCTCAATAATACAACAGAAACATACAAAATGAATCAGCTACAATAAAAACGAATAAGCAAAATTGATAGGTTCATCAATGATTACCCTTCTTTGTAATTATCAATAACTGCAGGCAGACATCTTATTCAATTATTGACATTTAATTAAATAGATTGGATCACAGATAAGAACCTTAGGGGAAGATACATCTTCAAAAGTGTTGGGTCTGAAGTAACAGATCAACGTAATTACCAACCGTGCACAAAGGAAAAACGAGGCAGAGACTGTGTTATATTTTAAAGGCACCGGCCGGCGGAAGAGAGGTCGAGGCGCGAGGTGGTGTCTCGCCCTCGGCCCGGTGGTTCTCTCTATATCTTTTCAAGGTGAAGGATGCCTTTATTGAATTTCACCATGATGTCATGGAAAAGTACAGAAGTTGAGATTATAGGCATCATGGAAAAATACAACAGTTGAACACTGAGGCGAGTTGTTAAGATATTATAGACATCATGAAAGAGCATAAGATTAAGACAGAGATTATAGACAGGATGTTCTTTAGAAATGCACATTATATTAAGACTCCTGTTTTAAGCAACTTCACAAAAAGTATCCTCTCGAACAGTATTTCGCGTACGGCTTTAAGGCATTTGGATAAAAACAATCACTTCATTTGACCTAACAATCATATAACAATTACATATAGAAAGACCGAAGTGCAGAAACAACATCTTTGTGATTGGCCAGTGACCCTGGCTCCGTTGCAAAAGAGAACAACCGATCTCGAAGCCCCAGATTGGGTGAGTTGCTGTATAAACAATCCTTGGATAAGAAGTCCAGGTGAGAGAGGACTTGAAGATTGTTTATGACCTCGAGCACTTTAAGACTAATAAGAACAATGATTTAACAAAGAAATGAATGACTACAAATATATGTATAATAGTACTACAGAATAAACCCAATAAAAGTATATCTTCATTCAACAATCATACAACAGCAATATATAGAAATGAAGCATCTATTATAAAATGAATGAGTAAAACACATCATAGTCTTCTTTAGATTATATGGTTAAAATATGTCATCTTCTTCACCAACAAAGGGCGCTGAAAATAATGTAGTTCAGGCTATCAAGACATGGATTAGAGCAGGGGTGGCCAACCCGCGGCTCTTTGCCCGGTTTCATGCGGCTCTTACGTCCATATCAAAGTTTGTATTTGTGTTTTATTTGCGTGTGCGCTTCGCTTGAGTTCAATACGGTATTTTCGTCAAATGCGCATGTGCTTGGGATGAAAACACCTCAAAGTTTCCCAGTAGGAGCAAGGTCATTTGAGTAAACGTTTTTAACAGAGTGGGAGAGCTCCCGTGAACCAGAAGCGACAATGAACGGCGTCGCGCACACAAAAAGTATCCCAAAGATCGAGCGTCGGCTGAAAAAGCCACACCCCCTGCGAGGCAGACCAAGGCGAGAGTGCTCAGCCGGGAGCAGCCAATAGGAGAGCGAGGGGTACACCCACGTGGTGGGCACGCTAGTTAAAAGCCATTCATAATAAATGACAGCTCACAAGGAGCGAATGTTGCGCAAAAATAGGCTCTGATTTTATGACAGAAGTCCCACTAAGTAACATGCATAGTAAAAGAAAAACGCTAGTGTAAATTATTATATTTTTGTTTGTGGACTTGGTTGAACTGAGAGTTTGTCTGTGTGAGACAGTGCACACAATGTTCATTGTTGATAATGACTGGCCTGTGCTGTTAGTACTGTAGGAGTCAATTTATGTCATTACTATTCTGGTGTGTGACATTTACAATAAATCTGTGTGATGTGGCTCTTTGCGGTAACACGGTAAAAAATGTGGCTCTTGGTCTCTGACTGGTTGGCCACCCCTGGATTAGAGCCTGGCAATTGTTAAATGAATCATATATGGTAGTTCAAAAAAGTGCGAGTGTTGTGGTTGGAACATTGCAATGTTGTAGTACAAATGAGTGTTCAGGCCCGAAAAAAATAAGACTAAGACGTTCTTACAATTTTTTTTTCAAGTGAAGGGTTAATTTGTCTTAATGTGTCTCGACCGTAGTCCAGTTCGACTTGTTGTAACAGAACGTCATTAAACCAACAACATGAGACGTTTAACAGACCTAAAAGGGACTTAAGTGTCATCATACTGACTGTGAAGATACCTGCCATTATACATTTAATCATCTCCAGATTCTTTGGGAGGATATGTCGAAAGACGCCATTTTGGCTGCCATCTAAATCGTCAGCAAACTAAAGTCATGAAAAAGTACGAATTAAAAGCAATGGGAACTTTTGGTGAAGGAGGGTGGGGTTAATATTTCTTACAAGCATATAATTTTACTTTGATGGTACCAGAAATCAGGAGAACGTTGTTTTTATATCGACTCCACAATCCATCGGAAAACCCCTTGAAAAGCGACCGTAAGTTGCATTTCCATTGCAAAAATCAATGAAAGTATGCGCTTTTTTAAAATAGTCCCAACATACACATGACTGAAATTTAATGCACTTACCCAACGTCTGATATGATCACTTCCTAACATCTGCGCCTACAAAAACAAACGAAGTAGGTTTGTGGGTGAGACCGTGCTAATATAAACGAGTAACAACACAGACCAGCTGCAATTTTAAACGTCGAATAATTTTACCAAGACAGACTTACTGTGAATAATGTTGAACGCATAATTCTGCAAAACGATATGATATATCTATTGACATTTGATAATACATTTTATATTCAAGCCATCTGGTTTATTTTGAAGGTACCGGATGTCAATTCCTGAATCACTTCGAAATTCTTCGGGTAAAAACTTTTCCCAAGTCTGATAAATATTTAACGACTACCACTCCGATTGTAAGTTTGTTTTACTTTTACCATGGTATAGTGATGGGTTATTAATACAAACCTTTCACGTTCGTTGCAGCAAATGCCTATTTTAAGGTATCGGTTAGTTTGTGTACGCAGACAAAAGAAAACAAGAAATGGGGCTTTCTCCGTGTTTTTCATTGTTCCTAGTGACATTATTGGCGGATTAAAGTTTAACCATGTTGTTGTAATGCGAACCCCGATTGTATTATTGTATCATTGTTTGTCGGATTAGCAGTGCAAACTGAATGACCCCTTTTCAAAAAAAATGCCCATCACGCGCTCTGCAGGTAAGCTAACTTGCTAACGTGAAATGGTGGATTTCACGTTTTTATGAAGCACAATTTATCTCACTCAGAACCCAGTCCGGCTACTGCTTGTGTTGAGGAAGCATTGGGGTGATTAACTGCAGTGTTTTGATTATTTTTTTCTCCCCGGCGAAGCCCGTTTCCACAGCAACGCGGCGTTTGTCCTCGTGGCTGTGAGAGGGCGGAACAACATAGAAAGACGGCTCCTCGATTTGCGATCCTTGCGGGAGTCCCGAATTTAAATATGGTAAGGGGACTGGGCTACTAACAGTTTAAAAGTGACATGAAAAGTTTCTGTCAAAAATGTAGGTCTCACGATGTTGTGCGAATTGTTCAGTTTAGCGGATCTAGTCACACGTCTGAGGCATGGTTTATTGTTTGTTGCAGCCATTTCAGGGCGGAGTCTACTACACTTACGGCAGTGACACTCATGGAAATCATTCGTCCGCAGGAATCCCATCCCTCTTGAATTCCCCACTCAGCCAGCACTCAGTGAAAGTCCAGTCTTTACTAGGAATGGCTCCGTCCGACGCACCACAAGCCACTCTGCCTTTTAGGTTCCGGCAGCGCAGGGAAAGCGTAGACTGGCGGCGGATCCATGCTGTAGATATTGACCAGGTGATCAGTCAGCTTGATGTGGATGTCCTTCAGGAGCACATAAGCACAGTAACCTTCTGCAGCTTGGATGGGGAGCGATGTCAGCGGTGTCAAAGCCCTGTGGACCGAGCGCTAATCAAGATCCTCCAATTGGCTCAGCTCACGGTGGAATGGCTCCTTCATTGTCAGGAATGTCTCACGCTGAATCTGCAAGGAGCAGAACAGAGGTTGGCGAGTGCCAACATGCAGCATGAGCAGCTACTGGCTCAGCTAAAGGAGCAAGACGAAAGCATGATGGTGATGACGGCTGAGCTCAAGAACAGGAGGAAAATCATCCGCAAACAGCAAAACCTGTTCGCTCCACATATCACCAACAGCCAAAAGGTATTGGTTAGTTGATGAATTATTTTTTTGTTTGGGATGCTGCATAACTCTAGAAGTAAAAGAAATGACAACAGAACTGATATAATTTTTGTGATTGTGTGTAATTTGCAAAAACTCCAAGGCTGTATATATATATTTTTTGATTACCAAAAAAAGACAGCAGGGGTTAGAGTTACTGCTGGCCAGTAGATGGTGAGTTCAATAGTTTTAATCCACTTACAAAGGGGTACCAAGTGTTATCTGGCTTGTGACACTCATTAATTAATTCATTTTTTGAACCGCTTTATCTTCACTATGATCACAGGGGTTACTGGAGCGTATCCCAGCTGAACTCAGGCCAGAGGCGGGGGTTGTCCTGAAGTGGTGGACACGAATTAACATGCCCACTCACAATAATACCTAGGGGCAATTTAGACTATCCAATTAGTCTACCACGCATGTTTTTGGAATGTGGGATGAAACCAGAGTACCACGCAGCCCCGGTGATAACATGCAAACTGTACACAGGTGGACCGACCTGGATTTGAACCCAGGACCACAGAGCTGTGAGGCCACCGGGCCACGGTTCATCACACTCAATCGATGACTATTCTTTTGTTTCATTTTTTTATATGGTATTTGTATTGCAATAGAGAAGTTATGGATATACAGAGTTCAGAATTTTTAGGCAACTGAACTAAAAAACAAATGTATTCTCATCTCATCTTCCGCTTTATCCAAGGTCGAGTAGCGGGGTCAGCAGCTTCAACAGGGAAGCCCAGACTTCACTCTCCTCGGCCCCTTCATCCAGCTCTTCCGGGAGGTTCCCAAGCCAGGAGACACAGCGTGTCTAAGGTTGGCCCCGTAGCCTCTTCCTGGTGGGACGTGCCCGGAAAACCTCCTGAGGGAGGCGTCTAGGGAGCATCCTGATGAGATTCCCAAGCCAATTCATCTGGCTCCTCTTGATCCGGAGTAGTAGCGGCTTTACTCTGAGCCCATCCCGAATGACCGAGCTTCTCACTTTATCTCTAATGGGGAGTCCGGACATCCTGCGGAGGAAACTAATTTCAGCCGCTTGTATTCGTATCTTGTTCTTTCGGTCACGACCCACAGCTTGTGACCATGGAGATCATTGCCTTTTGGCTCAGCTCCTTCACCACGACGGACCGAGGCGGACTCTGCATCACAGCAGACGCAGCAGCAATCCCCCTGTCGATCTCCCGCTCAATTATTCCCTCACTCGTGAATAATAACCTGATCCCTGACCCAGAGAAGGCATACCATCTTTTTCCGATTGAGGACCATGGTCTCAGATTTGGAGATGCTGATTCTTATTTCGACCGCTTCAAACTCGGCTGCGGATCGTTCTAGCAAGAGTTAAAAGTCACGTCTTGATGAAGCCAACAGAACCACATCTGCAAAAAAAGCAGAGGGAATATGGCCAATGAATATGACCGTGAATGGTTGTCTCCTTGTGCCCTACCAACTCAGGGTGTTCGCCGCCTGGTGCCCATAGTTGACTGGGATAGGCTCCAGCCCTCCCTGGAACCATTGTAAGGATAAGCGGTACAGAAATTGAATGAATGAATTTTCAGAAGTGACCATCAATGACCAACATCTCCTTTGGGGATCAATAATTATCTTATCGAATTATCCCATTTTACCTGATTCACATATGAGACATCAATGAGTTCTGTTTTGTTTTATTAACACCAGTTTTCTTGTCTTTCAGTGCGGATTTTGTAACAAAAAGTTCCTCACCACTTCATTTCTCCAAGGTCACATGCAGCGGCGTCACCCTGATGAGAATGGTATGCGTAAATCAAACTGAAACAATTTGAATAACCTTTTGATTGTAGAACACTTAATACTTAGGTAGCACTAGAATTATCTTTTGTTTTGTTTTTTTCAAACCAGAGTTGCAATCAAATGGTGAGGAGAAAGCACAGATAGAATACTGGAAATCGGAGATGAACAGTCTGAAGCAGCAGATCATTCAACAGCAACAGACACTGGAAGCCAAGACAGCTGAAGTAAGATTGAATAAAATTATAAGGAATGTGCTTTATTTGAAAATAAATAGATGAATAATTAATAATTCATTATATTTCTCCACAGAATCAAAAGCTGCAGCGACTCATTGAAGAAAGTGAACTACGTGAGTAAGCTACCAATTTGGCAATTTAGAAGGCAAGAACATGTACCACTATTTAAATCCATATCTAACAAAAATATTTGATTTAAATCTTTTCAGAGATACGTGAAAGTGAAAAGAAATCTCAGATTGAATGCCTCAAATCTGAGATTAAAAACCTAAAGGATTTTATTCAAAATCAACACGTCATACAAACAAGAACAGCTGAGGCAAGGAAAAGCATTACATCACATTTCTTTCTATTTGGCTACTTATTTTTCATTATATGCTTTGCACTTCCAGGATGAAAAGCAGCAATTCAAGGATATAGATATGCTGAAGGAAATGGATAATTTCAAAGCACTGGAAATGGTACACATTCAAGCCTTTCAAAAACTGGAGCACCAACAAAAACAGCAGGTATAACAGAATTTTGTATTTTTTTAATTGCCTAAGAAAGGTTATTGTAGTAAAAACTACCCTGTTAGGACAAAAAATGGGAGACCAGGCTTGGAAAAATCACAGCTTTTCATGAGGCAGAAAAGAACAATGTACAGTATATTTTCTTTTATTAAATCTCACCTTTTACTAAGTATAGCACTGAGCGAACAATTATCTTTTCAGTTGCAAAAAAAGTTACACAGATTGCAGTCAACTGTGTTAGAAAACCAGGAGAACAGCAAGAGCCAGCTGCAAGTGATGCGGAGGAAGTTGCAAGAGAAGGAGCAAACCATCCGGGATCTGGTTAGTACTGTTTGGCTTCGATCAATGTTCACTGTGAGTGTGGATAGCAGGGAAACCAGAGTGGGATGTTAGCCCTTGTTCAGGATATCCTATATTCGCCATGTGTGGTGAGTGATGTGATGATGATGCTTTAAATCGGATAGAGAGCTTAATCCACAGGAAGCTCATACGTTTCCTGGAATAGTTAAATTAAATGTTTGTTTAAAAAATGCACTACTCCAACTGCAATATTTCTTCCACAAAATGTATGAGACGCAAGAAATAGCATGTTTTAAAAATTTAGAGTCTAATAACACTTCATACGGCTTCCGGCTTCCCATGTTCTGAAAGATATTTTATTGCTGCAAAGGATGTATTTTCCCATTTCTTGAATATATATATATATATATATATATATATATATATATATATATATATATATATATATATATATATATATATATATATATATATATATATATATATATATATATATATATATATATATATATATATATATATATATATATATATATATATTTTATATATATATATCTCTATCTCTATCTATACACACATACCTACACTTACATATATAAGCACATATATACATACCCATACATATATTACATACACATAGATGTACATGCATGCATACGTTAGGTCCTAGCAGCCATTTTTTTTGTTAAAGAGCCTGACAGCTGATGGGAGGAAGGATCTGCGGAAGTGACCCTTCCTGCAATGAGGGTGCACCAGTCTATACCTAAAAGAGCTTCGAAGGGACTCCACAGACTCATGCAGGGGGTGGGAGGTGCTGTCCATGATGGACATCATCCTGGTCAGCATCTCCCCTTTCCTCCAGAGAGTCCAAAGGACAGCCCAAAACAGCTGGCTCTCCTGACCAGCTTATTCAGCCTGTTCCTGTCTCTCTCCGTGCTCCGCTATCCCCAACAGACCACTGCATAAAACACTGTAGATGCCACCACAGTGTCGTAGAAAGTCCTCAGCAGTGTCCTGCACACTCCATAGGACCGTAGACTCCCCAATAGGCGGCTCTGGCCCCTTTCGTACAGGGCTTCTATGTTTGTGGACCAATCTAGTTTGTTGTCGAGGTGAACACCCATGTATTTCAAATTCTCCACGATTACAATGTCTGTACCTTGGATGTTCACCGGAGTGGTCTGTTGAGGAGTACTGCCATGCTTCCAGCGTACCACACTGTAATGCAGTATGCCAGGATGCTCTCCCCAGTGACTCTATAGAAGGTTACCAGAAGCCTAGTGTCCAAGTTGTTCCTCCTCAGTACCTTCAGGACATTGTCGTTTCTAGGCCTTCTTAACCACTGCAGTGGTGTTGGTAGACCAGGAAAGATTGTCCGTGATGTGGACTCCCAGGAATTTGAAGGACTGGACCCTGTCTATGCATACTCCATTTATGAGGAGTGGGGGCAGATCTGTGCTGCGTTTGCGAAGGTCCAGGGTTATTTCTTTAGTATCCGTGGTGTTTAGTGTGAGATTGGTCACCAACACCATGAAGACAGTTTGTTGACCTCGTTTCTGTAGTCAGACTCATCCCTCTGAGATGAGTCCGACCACAATAGTGTCATCGTTAATCAAGTTAGTGATGGGTCGGTGTACAGTCGTATGTTTACAGGGAGTATAGAAGAAGACTCAGTACATAGCTTTTATCATGATCAGGTTGCACACCCAAATGTGAGTGACAATAGAGCAAAAGAGTGTTTTAGCCTGCAAGCACGAGAGAGAGATTTGAGCCTCACCAGTAATTGCATGTTTGGGGTTGTGGTTTCTTTTTAATGGCTTAATAAATAACTTATTTTCACACCTGTACGTTTGAAAGGGTGCAGTCTCATTTGTGGGTATATTTTGTTTTCGTCAATATATTGGGTGCTTCTTCAGTAAAGGCGCTAGCATGACACTGGGCTAGCGTTTGCTATGCTAGCCGTACCTATATTAAGCTATCCGCCAGCATAGATGCTAGCATAAGTTAGCCTGGCCCCAAACGTGTTTGTTTTTAAAGACATCAAGAGCTAAACTAAGTTTGATAATCCTTTCTAGAGGTAACAGGTACACTTATATAAAGACTTCAGTGTTCGACATGCTAGGCTCACCTGTCAGTCAGAGTTGTGTATTCTGGGAACTTGGCGAAAGCTCAAACAACAGTGCTGGCCAACACTTGAGCCCAGTCATCCACAACCTATTGTAACTCGTGACATGCATCACTCGCAAGCCTTCGACTCTCATCACTGTTACATCAGCATCAACAATTTATTCCAAATCCCGATCTGATATGTTGGCCATCCGTTAGCAATCTGTTAGCAAAGCTGTTAAATTGTGGTCGATCCATGGCTTCAGTCCATTTTCCAAGCGCTCACACCACATTTGGATGTCATTCACGTCAGACATTTCCTCTGTATATCTGTAATATGCTGTTTGAGTATTGAGTGTTTTGGAGAGTTAAAAGCACTGCAAGCAAACGGAAGTCAAATGCCTTGCCACTCCCCCTGGAGTCATTGGATGGATTTACCGTAATGCTCGGGGAGGCTATTTTAGGGTGAACATCTTCAGGGTTGATCACGATAAGTAGCGTGGCGGCAAGAAATAAAATCAGTCATTCAAGCAGTCAGGGCCATACAAAAATTGAATTTAGTACATACAAGTCACATACATACATTTGCATTCATATTTCATACATAATTGGTATATTTTTTTCACTTTTAAAGGGTTTGTAGTGGCAAGTATTAAATATATTGGAAAAAAGTATGCTGTTTCAATGGAAAATCCTGCTCTTTTTAAGAAAAATCCATGACATGAAAAAAATCCAATACATGCTAAATTAATGTATCAATGGGTTAACAACGGCAAAACTTCCCGACATTATTCATTGATTTCATACTTATATTGTGGTTAAAGTGCATTTTAATGAGCGGCATGAGATCTGGAAATTACTCAATAAATTAGCCAAAAGCACCTCGATTCTATATTTTCGCTAGATATATTATTTTGTAACTGATGTTCCCTGTTTCTGATTCATCTTCCTAACCATTTATCCTTATTTTTCAATAATTCATATTTATCCACATCATATTCATTCATTTTCTGCTGTGTCATTTCCAGTTTCTAGTCACAAGATAGCCGTTTAACGAAATTGTTAAATTATGTTTTTAATTATTATCATTTATAATTTAATTATTGAATGTATATATCCTAATGTTTTATTTTGTTTCTTTGGCAGATCCAGACTGCTACTTTAAGTCCCTCTAATAAAATATTCAAAATACCAGGTAACCACTCTGCTTTGGACAATATTATCAGGAGAAATAATATAGTAGTAATCTGCCAATGATACGATTTTGTTCTCTGTTTGTGTCAGTAAGCGCACCAGCTCCTGAGCCTAAACCAAAGAAAGTTTTAGTTGGTGAGTTCTGTAGTTAAATAGTGAAATTACCTTAAATTCCCATAATCTCTGCCCCAGGGGTTGTTGCATGAAAAATTATTGGAGGAATACACCCACCCATCTCTCGTTCCTCTTTTCTTAAGTCTTATTTTCTCTCCCTAACCTTTAATGACCCACAAATCTGCTCTGTTAGAAGAGCTTGTCTTTGTTACTTAGCTGGATCCAATACACGGGCTCTCAAAAGAGGACCAAGGTAAAACAGAACCAGAAATGAGCCAAATCCTGTGCATGCTGTTTGCATGATTAATCATCACGCAGCATTTTTTTTGTTATCCTCAACCACCCATCGATCTTAATTGTTAATTCTTGGGCGGTTCAATCTTTTACAGACTTGACAAGTATCCATGAGAAAAAGGAGAAGGAGAAAGGGCCTCAAACTGTTATAGAAAAGAAAATTAAGGTCTCCTCCAGAAACAACCCAAATGAGGCCGAAATCAAGCTACATCTTGAGCAGATGGTAATGGCAAAGCTTGAGAGCCTGGGAGTGAAGACAGTAAGCTGCACCTTCCTTATTTGGACTATGTTCATAATGATCTGTGCATACATTTATTCTTTATAAGAAATGTTGGGTGAGGGTTCAGCACGTGTACCTCAAAGTTCTGGGATCGAGGGTTCAATCACTGGTGGGTTCCGACTTTCCTGTGGACTTTTCATGTAATCAGTGGGTTTTCTCTGGCTAATCCAGTGTCTTCCCACAGCCTAAAAAACACCCATGGTAGGTTGAACACTGTAAATTGCACATAGGGAGAGTGACTGTGAATGGTTGTTCGTCCGAGTGTGCCCTGCAATTGGCTTGCAGCCAAATAGGGTGTTTCCCAGGATTATTTCATTAGTTTTCGCGGTGTTCAGTGTGAGATTGTTTACCGAGCACCCCGAAGACAGTTTGTTGACCTCATCTCTGTAGGCCGACTCATCCCCCCCCTGAGATGAGTCCGACCACAGTGGTGTCATCGCCAAATTTGATGATGGAGTTAGACTAGTGGATTGGTCTGCAGTCGTATGTGTACAGGAAGTACAGAAGAGGAGTCAGTACACAGCCCTGAGGGGAGCCAGTGCTCAGTGTAATGGAGGAAGAGAGGTGGGAACCAAGGCTCACAGTTTTGTGGTCGGTTGGTTAAGAAGTTCTTTATCCAGCAGCAGGTGGAAGAGGGTAGTCCTAGGTGGGAGAGAATGTCCGGTTTTATGGTGTTGAAGGCTGAGCTATAGATAATGAAAAGCATCCTCACGTAATTTCCATGGTGCTCCAGGTGGCTCAGTGCTGTGTGCAGAGCAACGGCGATACCGTCCTCAGTGGATCTGTTTGCTCTATAAGCAAACTGGTGAGGGTCAACTGAGGGAGGGATTGTATCCCTAATGTGGCGGGCGACCAGCTTTTTGAAGCGCTTCATGATCGCAGGTGTAAGTGCAACGGGCCTTTAATCATTCAACCTGTCAATGGTTGGCTTTTTAGGAACAGGGATTATGGCGGCAGATTTCAGGCAGGATGAGATGATGGATTGTTGCAGGGAACAATTGAAAATCTCTGTGAAAACCCTAGTCAGCTGGTCGGCACTGGCTATGAGCACCTTCCCAGGTACTCAGCCAGAGCCAGCAGCCTTCCTGGTGTTCACAGTCCGCAGTACCTGTCTCACTTCATGTTCCCGAATCTTCAGTGTACTGCTGCAGGGTGATGGTGGATGTGTTGAGACTGAATCCGATTTGTCAGTCTCTAAGTGGGCAAAGAAACATTTCAGTTCCTCAACTAGTGAGGCATCTGTGTTAACAGACACCTTATTATTGTCATTGTACTTGGTAATGTGTCGTATTTACTACGACGTCTTCTTTGGGTTATTTCCTTTGAAGTGGGAATAGGGGGGATATATTATAGTTTATTTTGCGATATATTATAATTTATTGTTTATCTTTTATTTGATATTTATTATTTATGAATACAGTGAACCCTCGCTACATCGCGTTCCACTTATTGCTGCCTGCAGAGCTTCGCAGATATTAAATTAAAATTCTAAATTACATCGTCCTACAGGGTGTGGAAACAAAATATTCAATTTGAATTAGTAATTTCATCATTTTATAAATTGTAAAACACAAAAAAATGCACGTATGCGCAAAGCATCATGGAGGATCACGGCCGTGTCACGGCCGCGTCACTTCCGCATCACGGCGTTTCACTTCCGCATCACGGGCTTAAACGCAAGCTGATTGGCCAGCTGAATGTACTCGACTCCCCATTGGCCCATTCACCACGGAAACCCAAACTTCTCCCTATGCCCATTCTCAGTCCACGCTTGTCTCGTGCTGTACAGGACGCTTCTCGCCAAGTTAAGCTCAAAAGTTTTGTGAAGTCCTTCGTGATGCCTCCCAGACGCTCTTCATTCCTTGGTGCTTCTAGTGAGCCGAAGAAAAAGCGGAAGATGTTGACAATCACCGAAAAAGTGAGTTTATTGGACAGGTTGAAAGCAGGAAGTAGCTACGCTAGCGTAGCTCGACATTGCGGCCTGAATGAATCCGCGGTGCGGTACATAAAGAAGGAGGAGAAGAACATCCGCAGAACTGCTACAACATCTTTCACGAAAGATGCCAAAAGGGTTGTGAACACCCAGAACAAGATCATGGTGCGAATGGAAAATGCACTGGTTATTTGGATCTGTGATTGTAGGGCGAAGCAAATCACCCTGGACGGAAACTTAATCCAAAGCAAGGCTAAAACTTTGTTCGACGCCATGGTGCTTGAGAGTGGTGACGACGACCTCAGCGTTCTGGACGAGGAAGAAGAAGACGACGTCGGCGAAGGTGATCCTCTGCCCAGTGCCTCAAGCCAGACTAGCCCACTGCCGGTTTTCAATGCCAGCAAGGGCTGGCTTGAGAGGTTTAAGCGGCGAGTCGGGCTAAGAAATGTGTCGCTGCATGGAGATGCAGCCTCTGCAGACAAAGCAGCAGCGAAGCGCTATGTTGAGGATGTGTTTCCGGAAATGATTGAAGAAAATGGCTATGTCCCGGAGCAAGTCTTCAATATGGATGAGACAGGACTTCTGGAAGAGGATGCCGTCCCGGACCTTTCTTTTCAAGGACGAACTTCAAAAGACGGGTTTCAAAGCCCACAAGGATCGAGTGACTCTGCTCTTGTGTGGCAATGCAGCAGGATTCATGCTGAAACCCGGCCTTATCCACAGGTCACTGAATCCTCGAGCATTGAAAAACAAGAACAAAGCCTTACTGCCAGTGTACTGGATGTTAAATAAAAAGGCATGGATCACCAAGGCCCTCACACTTGATTGGTTCTTTAACTCTTTCATACCACAAGTGAAGCTTTACCTGGCCGAAAAGGGACTGCCCTTCAAAGTGGTTCTGCTCATGGACTGCGCAGGAGGACATGCAGCTAATTTGCACCATGAGGGGGTGCAGGTGGAGTTCCTTCCCCCCAACACCACTTCCCTCATCCAGCCCATGGATCAGGGGGTTATCAGGACCTTCAAAGCCCTCTACACCAAGGCGACAATGGAGGGTCTCATCTCTTCCATCAAAGAGCCCGATGAGACCTTCAGTATGAAGGCATACTGGAAAGACTATAGCATTGCTACGTGCCTGAATAATATCCAGAATGCTCTAAAGGACATGAAAGAGCAGACCCTCATCTCCAGTTGGAGGAAATTGTGGCCAAACAAAACCACCCAGGACTATGCGGGTTTCACGCCTACCGAGATCCATCAGTCTGCCGTCGATAAGGCTGTCAGGCTGGCTCGGTTGGTGCAGACTGAAGGCTTCTCGGACATGACGGCTGATGAGATTACAAATCTCATCGACTGTCACCCAGCCCCACTGATGGAGGAGGACCTGCAGGAGATGACCAAGTCGGCGAGTGAGGAGGAAGAGAAGCCTGCTGCCGACGACGACGCTGACGAAGGTGGCCTTACTTTACATAATTTGCAGGACCTCTTTAATACAGCCAAAGACCTCCAAAGAAAGGCCAAAGACATGGACGATAACATGGTGAGGGCAGTCGAGTTCAGCAATCGCATCGATGAGGTCATGGCTGTTTACAAGCGCATCCTCACCGACCATAAAAAACAACGTTCCCTACTCCCCATAACAATGTTTTTTACGCGCCGCCAAAGAACTGGGGAAGATCCATCCTGACTGTATGATGTTTTTGAATTGCTGCTATGATGTTTTGTGAATTTCTCAGTTTTCTGAATAAAAGTTTACATTTATTACATTTGCAGTGATTTTTTTTTTGTATGCACTAACATAACACCTGCATTCTAATGTGGAATAAAACACCTGAATGAACAGCATATTAGCCTGGTGGTGGTTTTGGTCACGTGTTATACGTTTCTATAAGCGTTTTTTTTTTTTTTTTTTTTAATGGCGCCCGGCTACTTCGCGGTTTCACCCTTCTGCGGGGGTGTCCCGGTCCCCATTAACCGCGATAAGCGAGGGAACACTGTATCAAACCGTATTAGCGCTACGGAAGCAGCCCCAGACGCTATTTCCGGTGCTGGGATGTATAGTCCTTTTTTCAATACACCCGGGTTGACGGCTGTGATAATTTTGCACTAATAGTAGCAATATACTACAACGGCGAACATCAATTCCTGAGGAAAGTTACATCCCCCAGCAAGTTTTCAAACGCGATGAAACAGGTCTTTTTGGGGAAAAAGATGCCCAGGCGGACATTCATCGTGGCAGAGAAGAAGGCATTACCGGGACACAATCCCATGAAGGACCGCTTAACGCTAGGGTTGTGTGCGAATGCGAGCGGTGACTTAAAAATTAAGCCGTTACTAGTGTACAATGCTGAGAACACGCATGCCTTCAATAGACCTACAAGTGATGTGGCGCACTAATTCTAAAGCTTGGATTATGCGTATTGTGATGATATTTGTGTGAGTCATTTTTGAAACATTTTGAAGGGGTGACAAGTTCCTAACAATGCTTGATGCGTTCGTTGTGAAGACTCAGGAAAACGGCCGGGTGGGGTCAACCCGTATAACTAACTATCTAACAAAATTAGAATTCAGTTATGTGTGAACTTACATTAAAAGTTGAGTGTTTGTATATAGTTATCCAAGTTAATTTAATGTGTTTGTTAATTTACGAGTGCGTTGTTGCCGTGGATAAAGTCCCCCTAAACAGCCCCCACCTCCGCCTCTGTGTCTCTATCCCAATGCGTCTAATTTTACACCCATTAAACACATTTTATTACAATTAAACCACTCGTTATTTACAACTTTGTCAATATATGGTGAATTAGAAGAAATAAAACCTATTTTTCAATCAATATCCTGTTTTTGGTGTTTTTTCAGGGGGTTGGAACCAATCAATTTGTTTTCAATTCATTTCAATGGCAAACGTCCGTTTGAGTTACGGTATGCTTGTCATATGATCACAGTCTCGGAACGGATTACAATCGTAAGTCGAGGTACCACTGTACTACATATCCCAGCATTCACTGCGCAGTACTTTGTCTACTGGAAAATAGTAGCATCGGGGACTGCTTGCCGTAGTTTTCCTATCGACTGATTTATTTTATTTTTATTTGAGGCTGCTGGAGATCATCCCAGCCAACTACCTGGAATGGGAAGGAGACTGAATTACATGCCTGCCAATCACAGGTTGCAAGGAGACGAACGACCATTCACACACACTTAGACTCCAATACAAAGGGAGTTCAATCATTCTATCATAAATGCTTTTTGTTTGTGGGAGAAAACCAAAGTTTGAGAGCATGTAAACTCCAAACAGGGAGGTAAGAAATATCCAGGGTTTTAACCGTACGTCTCATAAATGTGAGGTGGACATGCTAACCACTCTTCTGCTGTGCCACCCACCGAAACCATGATTAGTTTATTTTTTTCTGGTTCAGTCTACTAATTGAATCGACCTTCTGAAACAGATTTTGTTTCATACTTTTGATTTATCTCAACCACTTCTGCCAGGAGCAGCACAAACTGAAAACCAAGGATCTGAGGTCCATTCTTGCAAATTTGCACATAAAGAAGCAGAGCCTTGGAAAGCAGTTGCCTGCCTATTTGCGCCATCGGCTGGACATAACAAACACTTTGGAGCGGAAGTTGGCCAAGTGGAAGAACAGCTGCCAGTCCCCAAACAAATCCAGACACGCTTTTCAGGGTATGACAAAGTCATTTAGCCTCAGTGTTATTTTCTTTGAAGTACTCCTCAATTTTACTTGTATATGATGCCTAGGCCTCTTTAATGCCTCTCTTCAGGTCGGCTCTGGCAGCGCTGTATTGTACCTTGTCCCCTGACCTGAAGGCAGTGTTACGGCATTTGATGAGTCCCTGTATTTCACTGTTTTTTGGTTAGGAAAAACCTGTATACGTTTATTAACTGTGACAATGTCCGTGTAGGTTTTGATGAAGGAAAGTACTGTGTAGTCCTGGAGGTAAGGGTGTTCAAAAAGTTCCCAAATGGTGTGGGAAAAACAGTCTTGCAGCTGAGACAGGGCGTCCTCAGGCAATGTTTTTACTATCTTTATTTGTGGCCTTGTCAGCCTCCAGATCCAGCAAGGTGAGGAAGGGGTGTGGCTCTATAAGCATTTTGATGTTAGAATAAACATGGTCTAGAGCAGTGGTCTCAAACCGGTCCTCAAAGGGCTGCAGTGGGTGCAGGTTTTCATTCCAACTCAACAAGGATACCTTTTGCAAGTGCAATCAGTTAATTAGAGTCAGGTGCTACTTATTTTAAAGACACCTGATTGGTTAAAATGTCGGCACTGGATCGGTTGGAACAAAAACCAGGACCCACTGCGGCCCTATGTGGAACCGGTTTGAGACCACTGGTCTAGAGTTATCTCCTCTGGTGTGACACTTCACGTACTGGATAAACTTAGGCAGAACAGTCTTTAAGCATGCTTTGTTGAAGTCACCGGCGACAATAGAGACTCCATCGGGGTGGTCAAGCTGCTGTTTCTTTACAGCCGCTAGCAGGAGGCTAAGTGCCGTGCTAATGTTAGCATCCGGTGAGACGTAAACAGCCATTACAATGACAATCTTTAGCTCTCTAGATAGAACCATACTGACAAGAGCTCTAAATCAGGGGGAACAATGAGTGTTTAATGATCCTACTGTTGCACCACTAGTCGTTGTGTATGTACTCCTTGCTCTCCCGGATTCTGTTGATCGATTGTGCCGATGTAGCGTGCAGCTATTGATGAGAATAATGTTGCAGTTCATGACAAAGCTGTCGGTAGTAAGTTGCAGTTCCAAATCGTCCATTTTGTGGGTGATGGATCTGGCATTGGTCAAGAAGATACTCGGAAGTGGTGCTCTGTGCGGTTGTTTCCCTAGCTTAGCAGCCAGGCCCGCCCCGGCTTCCATGCTTTTGCTTTCTTTACCTTTGCCGCCTCCGTCGTGGGCTGACTATCCACAGAGATGCCGGTGGTCTCGAGATGTCCCCGGGGAAATTGTAGGTTTGTTGGTAATCTGTTGTGATGGATGTCCTCCCGAGAGTGATTAAATCCTGAGAGTAATTAAATCCTGGCAACTGTCGAAAAACTTTGCCTCGCAGATGTTTGTAAATAAGGATAAGATTGAGAAAACAAAACACCAAACTGGGGAGCAAAGAGCTGCTGCACGTGTGTGCTGCCATATTTGATCCTCATATTTCTTGTTTGTTGGGTCAGTCCTATGTCAAGTTATTATTGTATTTATTTATTGTTATGTTATGTTAACGCTTGTCCTTCCCCGTGATGTCAATAATAGCTTAAATGCACCAGTGTTTGAACCTCATCAATAAATACTTTTTGCGTTGGTTTAACTGACGTCACAAATTGGCTGCGTCATTGACGACCCTAAAATCTTTCATGTTTAAACTACCAGAAGGGAGGGCTCATGAAGTTATTCGCTTTGTTTTCAATTTGAGGAGACTAACTAAATAGGCACCTCTCCCTCCATTATTCGTGGAAAGATCATAATAATTTTTGTAGCTATATTCTAGGGATGTACACATTTCAATCCTCTTAGCCTGATTTTATTCTATTGCTCTCAGGACTGATTAATTAAATATGTAATTACTCCAATAATCAAAAAGATGGCAGTATTGGGTCGCATCAAGACTTTGTGTTCGTTTGTCTTTAAACATTCCTTTCTATATTTTCAGAGGCCTGAGAAACTCCCATTTGCATACTTCAATTCAGTGGGGGGGTTGTGCATTTCACATCTACACCTTAAGTATTGCTACATCTGAATGAATCCACCCTTCAATAACTATTTTATGGCTATGAAACCTTTACTCCAGCTACAGCTGCGGCACATAAAAAGCATCAATAATAACCTCATACAATTGAAATATTATTTAGGAATAAAACCACATTTTACTCACTAAAAATCCTTTTTATTTGTGCACAAAATCCATTCTCCTTTCTTTCCTTCTTTACTTTCGCCATCAAAGCTAATGACTGAACATGTCTGTTCCCACTTATGTCAGGCTTGCTTACTTCGAAGTTGTCCGACCTTTCTTAATGGTGTGCAACGTTTCTTGAAAATTCCGTCTTGAAAATGGCTTTGACTGTAAATCTGCGACCATATCCATTTCTTCTCCTCCAACCATTGTGGTTTGACAAAACCGCTATGAAATCAACACAACAATATATTTGCTTGTGCAGCTCGCTGCAGATACAGTTTGGTAGCTCTGGCTAGTCCACTCAATTACTGGCCAATCATAGTTTGTGAAAGCGATAATTATCCCTACGCCTGCGAGAAGGCCTTGGTGTCGCCAACTCAAAATGATTGGTTAAAGCAACAGTTTTATCGACACTTGTTTTATGCTGCAGGGCCTGGAGAACTGATTGTGAAGGCCTCCAGGTAGATTTCTGATCCTGTTAACAAATAATGGCTGAAATGTGATTGGTGAAGCAGCTCAACCAGGGGAAAATAAATGAAAGGAAACTGACAGAAAATTTGGAATTATTTATTAAGTATTCATGGACAAGATATACTATATAACATCGGTCTGTGATTCAGATATTTTTTAGGCCAACAGAGAAGGTGTTGCAGGCCCTAACGGCCTTCAACTGTTTAAACTGCCTTTACTATTCAGGTCAATTTTTTTTCAAAAAGCTGTTTGTCCCTTTACGTTAGCAATGGCTAAGCCTTTCGGACAGACATGATCATTGGGGTTCTCTGTAGTGTTTCAGACACGACGTCGAGCAAGCAGTTTACCCTCAAGGGTGACAAAGAGTGTCTCTGAAGCTGTAGCTCAACAAGCTAAGACCCTAAAATCTTCCCCAAGAGTCCAGACCAGCATTCCACCAAAAACATCTACACCTGAAAACGAAGCTGGTCAGAGAGAACGCAAACACAAGTAAGTCAAATTTAATGGAAAAAATAGATAATAACATGAATGCATACTTTGTTGCTTTTTTTGTTACATAGTAAAATTTACATACAGTGTTCCCCCGCTACTTCGCGCTTCAGTTACCGCGGACTCAGAGCTTCGCAGATTTTTTTCTGGAAAAATAAAAATTAAAAATGTAAAGATATTAATTTTAAATTATAAATTACATCATTTTACAAGAGGTGGAAACAAAATATTCAATAAGAAGTAGTAATTGCATCCAAAAAAAAAGGCCAAAGAAATGGTCAATAACATGGTGAGAGTTCACAAATCGCATTGATGACTTCATGGCTGCTTAAAGGCGCATCTTCACCGCCCAAAAAAACAATGTTCACAACTCCCAATAACGATGTTTCTTACGTGCAAAAAACTGCAGAAGATCCTCCATCCGGACTACTATGATGTTTTTGCTTTGTGGTGCTTTTGTGCACGTGTTATACGTTTCTTTAAGCATTTTTAAAGCGGCACGCCTACTTCGCGGAAATGCAGCTATTGCGGGGTGTCCCGGTCCCCATTAACCGCGATAACCGAGGGAACACTGTATATGATTTGAGGGATTACGGTATTTTACGGACTTTAAATTGCAGTATTTTTGTTTGTTTGTTTGTTTATGTTAACTATTTGGCCATGTGTGCGACTTATACAGCAATGCGTTTTATGAGAAGTTATTCACACAATATATCATTCCACCTTTTATTTTAATACTGACCCACAAGAGAGCGCTCTCTTTGTGTTAACAATTTCAGAATTGGGGCTGGGTGAACTTTCGGTTTATCACCTCAGAGAATGCCACGGGAAACCCGTAAAATCGCCTCTAGCATATAAAAAGACTGAGATGGATTTAAGAAATAACACTTAATATTAAAAAAAATAAAGATTGTACTTTGTTGCGATGATAATAACAAGGCTATGTTCTTTCGGTCGTTGGCTATCCAGATGGCCAAAACATGTTCCAAGGAGATGATAGTGTTAAAATTGGACATAACAACCCTCTTTGCTGTCGTATTTTAGTCTCCCCTCTTGAAAGAATGAATAGTAGACTCATTTAGGTAATAAAACTTGAGCAAGTAGGTGTGTCTGTCTGATCATTTTCTTCTCCTGAGCATTGGTCTGGAACTAGCATTTATGTCGCAACATCGCTCCCATTTTCTGTATGGCCGGGTGATGCAATTGTAGTTTTAATTTTTTAATTTTTTTATTGAGTTTCTTATTGTTGACAAAAATAATTTCACAATAATTATCGTTATCGTTTTATCGCCCCAACTCTAGATGGACACTAATTAAGAACAGAGGAGCCAGGGGAGATATAAATATATTGTACCATCGACTAAGAAGTTGCCAGCTTTGTCAGGTTTTTAATAATTTATTTGTAATTCAAAGAAACACGAGTACCGTCCACCACAGCACACACAAACGACAACAACCTGCGTCGAACTCTTCCGCTCGTTTGATCCTCTTTCCCTTTGCCTACTCCTACGCTGTGTTTAAGGACAGTACGCAAGCACAACTTCAACATTGAAGCCCGATTTGTTGCAATAATTTGACACTGACTAAGTATGGAGAGATCCTGTAGTATATACCTTGGAAACTAAATGAGCGAGGAGAGGAACAAGGGGAGATGTTTTAAAATATATTTTTTTAAATGGTGCGGACGCCCGGGTAGGCGCCAAGTGAGATATCCTGTTGGTTTTATTATTCCTACAATATGAACAGGTCTGTTCTTTGTTTTGGATTTTATTAAATATAATTCCTCCAATAATTCGAATTATACTCCACAGTTTTTTTCCATTTGATTTTGTATTTTTGGGCTAGTATGACATACAGCCCGAAAAATATGCAATTTAAAAGTGAGTTTGGTTTTGCTTCAGAACATTGCCTTTCAGTTCTTTTATGGATTCCGAAGAGGGCGATACAGATGTGGAGGATGATGAGCCCCCTCGGCATCACTTGAGCAAACCTTCACAAGCCAGAATACTGCAAGAAGATACAGTTGAAACTATTGCAAGAAAATCTAATTTGATCAAGGCCAGACCAGCTCCAAATGGGCACTCATCCTCCAAAAGCCAACTGGCCGGAGGCGTGACTAAGACAACGATTATGGAGATGAGGAATGTTCATGATGATGATGAAGAGGAAGAGGAGGATTATGATGATGACTTCTCAGAGGTCAGTGAGCTGCAAGAGATTGTTTATGGGAAGCTACAGAGTATGAAGGACCAGAATGGCAATGAGAAAAAGGCAAGCTTTTCTGTAGGTAAGTTTGTCAAAATCATCTTTTTTTTAAAAATCAGAGTCAATTGTAGTTGGCAAAAATGCTATTCAAATTTTATTCAAGCAAGAGTAGCATTAATAATGTTATTTACAGTATTAATTCAAGTATATAGTTAGTAATATAGTTCAAGTATAAATCAAATAAAAAATAAAAACTTCAGTAAAACAATACTCAAGCAATGAGTGACTACTTGCAATGTCTGGCACAGTGGAACTGACGTTGTTCCAGAAGTGGGTTTATAACTTGGATTCTTTTACATTGAATTCATTCCTCAATCTTTAATGTCTTTAAATCTTTAACCCATCAACTATTTAAGACTACCAATTTTGTATGAAATATGTATGCATAAATGATAAAAAAAAATGTAACTTATTTTACGCACACTTTGGAAATATCAAGGAACATCTCCATTACGAGCGAGGGTCGTAGGCACACAATTCGGGAACTCATTGCTGGCTGGATCTGATTAGCCATGGGCCCTAAGGCCCAAAACGAAGCTAAAAGTCGGACGATCACACTCAAAACTGTGCTGGTGGCCATTACCCCATTTCAAACTGTCTCGAGTCCATTTGGCGCAAACCGTTGTTGGTTGGCACTGTGACCTCTTCACGGGCCTGTGTTGGCTTTAGTGTCTGCCTACAGAGCGCTAACCTGGGCATCATGGAGACGCCTTCTTTCGTCCCCAGTGATGAAAGAAAACACAAATCAGGGACTTACAACTGGCCGAAGCTTCTCCACCATGGTGCCGGAAAAAGTGCTTTTGGTCGAATGGTCGTGCCCAATCTCTGTCGCTGGCCACTATCCTGCACAGACTGGGTCTCGTGTCCACCCACCTACAACGATTATCTATATTTAAATTTTTTACTTTTTTTTCATTTAAATCTGTATACCAGATTTTCACGACTATGGCACATTTTAAACCGCAGTGTCAGTAATGAGTGCCATTTCTGTATTTGATACACACAAAGGATGCACCATTTTTAAAGACACAGCCAGGCATCGTAAAACATACGGACACGCTAAAAACATGTTTTTAAAAAGGCAACGGAAGCAAAACTGAGTTCGGTTGTACTTTATTTAGCCATTTTACAATGTACTCTCGTCATCATCAACCACATCATCATCCATCAAAGTCCTAATTTTTCTGTGTCCAAATTGAACAAATGTCCAAATGAGTCATCAAAAACGCTGAGTGTTATACGTTCGTCGAGGCGGCCACAATCCATTCGCAAATAGTGTTCCCCCGCTACTTTGCGGTTCAGCAATCGCGGACTCCGAGCTTTGCAGATTTTTTTGGGAAAAAAAAAAAAATACAAATATTACATTGAAACAACATATTTTACAGTTTTTTTTGTTATAACATGAATTTCACTCTCTACCCATATTCTATATGGTGTACTGTATACAGGGGGTAAAACATTTTTTTTTAATTCTTTTTTTTTGGAATTAAATTCAAATTAAGCATTTTTGAAGGGGAATCCCTACTTCGCGGAAATGCACTTATCGCGGATGGTCACGGTCCCCATTAACCGCGATAAGCGAGGGAACACTGTAGTAGCTAGCGTAACTAGCCCGACGCTGGCTGCCGCCCACCGTAAAGCTGTGTTGATGTCGATGTCCAGGTTACAATCCATTCGCAAATAGTACCTAGCTAGTAGCTAGCTTAACTAGCCCGGTGCTGTCTGCCACCGTTCATAAAGCTGTGTTGATGTCAATGTCCAGGCCACAATCCATTCGCAAAATAGTTGCTAGCTAGTAGCTAGCGTTACTAGCCCAGAGTTGCTTGCCACCGTTTGTAAAGCTGTGTTGATGTCGATGTCCAGGCCACAATCCATTCACAAATAGTAGCTAGCTAGAACCAAATTAGAGTGTGCTCGCCGTCATACTGGGTGTATTGACAAAATAACATCAGTCACTGCAGAGTACTTTTTCTACGGGGAAGATAGTAGAGTTGGTGGCTGATTGCCGTAGTTGTGAGAGCTGTAGAGGATGGTGTACCCTATCGACAGATTTATTTTATTTTATTGTGATAACGATTTTAGTATTGGTCCATATATAAAGTGCACTGGATTATATGGCGCCCTGTCTATTTTGGAGAAAATTTAAGACTCAAGTGTGATTTATAATTGTGAAAATACGGTATTACAATGGAAAAACATATTTTTACTTGTTTTAATTCGCCACCTACTTAAAAAGTAACAAATACCTATCTGGACGTAATGATCTTCAATATAAAATGTGATCTTATTCAGTACAAACAGACGGTAGCGCGGAGTGCTCGGTAGATGGAGAGTGACTTGACGGCAACGCACTCGTAATTTTAAATTTAACTTAAATGAACTTAGATTAGTATACACACACACACACACACACTTAAAAATAAGTTTTAATCTGACCACACAAAATGTAAAAAGTCTGGGATAACCAAAGCAAAGGTGTTAATGTATTCCTTCCTGGCATTCGAGTTGGAACTTCCTGACTTCTGCATGCCTAAGACCCGAGTGTTGGTTTTTTAAAATTATCGAACCAGCCATTGGTGTCTTTTTCAGATGCTTGCTTCACTTTCAAGTCCATGTAGATTCGGTCTTTTTTGCACGGTCACGCTATCTCCAGTAAAAAATGTAACCTGTATGGCCCTGGTGCTCGTAGATATCTTTATGCGAGGGAGATGTGGCGAGAAACACAGAGGGATACTGTTCTCATAGTCAGCGTCACGCATACTCGGCCACCCAGACCGCTGCATCGGGAACCATCTGGTATGGTCGTATCATAAATTTGTCTCGTATCTGAAGGCAAAAATTTGCTCCGAACTTTCCTCGTATCGAAAATTTAGCGTGTGTAGGGACACTTGTATGTCAAGGTATTGCTGTACCAAGTAAAATATGTAATTGACCCAGGAATGCTAACTATTCTGTTGTTGTTTGTCCTTTTTAGAAAACAAAGTCAGTGACCTCGCAAGAAAAATTGAGTCACAGGTTGGAAATACATCCTCAAAGAAACCAGTAGGGGGAGTGAGCATCTTACCTGAGATAAAAGATGAGGTACAGGAATTCTTGGTAAGACAGACGGAACAGCAATGTTAGATTTTTATTTCTTTATTATTATTAGTTTTAATTGTATTAGTATTTCAAATTTGAGGTGAGTTATTGATGGAATATTTGTTCAGTCTTCAGGTTTGGATGAGAGCAGCGAAGATGCATCTTCCTTATTTGATGACAGACAAGAAAAAACAAATCAACTTCCTGGAACAATGATGAAAAGTCAGGATTCAATCAGCACTAGCGTGTGGGACTCCTCCACAGGAAAAGACACATCCCTGGGGAAAGTTCCCAGATCAGGTGTGTGCCTTGCCTATACACCTCAGTGGCCTTTTTTACTCAGCATTGGTACAGTGGTTATAATCTGTGCCTAGATTGAATTCACTAACTTCTTGACATTGGATTGGATTGGATAACTTTATTCATCCCGTATTCGGGAGATTACATTGTGGCAGTAGCAAGAGGTTGATTAGACAGAACTGCAAAGCAAAAGCACAAAGTACAAAGCAAATCAAAGTAAATGGAATCATCAAATCATTAAAACATAAAAGCAGCAAAACACAGAACGAACAAGAGTGGACAGAGCTACCGTGGCCGCCGGCTGCCGCTTAAACAGCGCCATTTTGGTTGCGGTAACTGAATCGGACTCAAAAAAGACGTAAAGTTGGACAAAAACTGGAACCCAACAGAACAGCAAAGCAAAAGCACAAAGCAAATCAAAGTAAATGGAATCATCCAATCATTAAAACATTAAAATATAAAAGCAAGTAAAATTGGACAAAAACTGGAACCACACACAGGAAGTCTTTCACGAGATGGGGAACTTCTGCAGACTGTGACCGAGGTGGAGAATATGCAGAGTCGCTCTTCCAAGCTTATCCGCACAGTTACTCAGTAGTCTGAAACTGAAAAAAAACAGCGGCAGGGCAGAACACCTCGACTCTGTTGCTGGTAGGGGCCGACAGCTCTTCCATCCCATCCCACGATGGAATGGTTGGCCAGAAGCGTTGCCTCTTCTCCCAGCACTTTTGTCCAGCTCCAGACCTCCGGCGGTACCGAGGTGTTGCTCATTCTGCTGCGTATTGTAACAGCTGGTTCCATGTGTGTGACAGCGTAGGCATGGCTGGCTGGTTCCCAAAAAAAAAAAGAAGTGGCCGAAAGATGCCAGGCTAACAGAACAAGGAAAGTTGTAAAAACATTAAAGTAAAAAGTATAAAGTACAAAGTACAGTAAAAAGGAATATATTAGGAAATATTAAAATGTCATTTAAAAAAAGATAAAAGGGCTGTAAAACATGAAAAACATAAGAGTCTGACACCCTTGGTGCAGAGCTACTGCCACAGGCTCCCGCTTAAACGGCTCCATCTTGGATTGCCAATAGACCAAGTGTGAACTATTCCACAAAGGACGGCGGTGGGTGCGGACTTTCATCCCAACCTATCAAGAGGACACCTTTTCACCAATCTGGTGTCCAGTCAGGCGCTTCTTGTTTAGTGCAGGAAACTCATTGGTTAAAGTGTCTGTGGTAGATTGGATGGAACAAAAACCTGCACCCACAGCGGCCCTCGATGACCGGTTTGCCCACCCTGCGATAGACGTTGAATCCATTTTGACTGGGACGGATGGCAGGAATCATTGATAATACAGTCATACGTCTGCTTACAAAATTAAGTAGTTCCAAAACTTTTTCGTAACTTGAAAATTTCATAAGTAGAGGTGTACTTTATATATAAATTATCTAATTTGTTCCGTGGTCCTCACACAACTGCAAACTAAACCCTTGAAAATTGGTCAGTGTTCCAATTTTGTATGAAAAATGTGACCAAACACAATTGAGATCAAGTTAAAAGTAAATCATTTTATTAATGTCTAAAAATGAGGAAAGCGTGTGAGGGAGAGAGAGATGTAGAGGGGGAGCGAGGGGAGAGAGGGAGTTATTTTTAATCTCATTTAGCCAAGGTGGACAGGTATGTAAGAGATAATCTTGAAACATGGATAGTGGTTGTTGTAAGACAGCCACTTCAATTGAATTGAATGCTTTAGCTGTCATTATATAAGATAGACTGAGAGCCTAGTTGATTGATTGATTAGCCTCTCTGGTACTAAATTCTGGGGGTCAAGCTTCTTTTTGTTCTGTATTGTATTGTATGTCGGAGTGATAGAAAAACAGGTTACAAATGTTCTCTTAGTCGTCTAGTTTTAAAAATTCTGCGACCAACTTTGGTCTTGTCCAGAGGTCTTGGATGGTTAGATTTGTGGGGTCATTTGTACACGAAAAAAGATGTTCAGTATTGTGGGGGGGAAAGTTGCATTTTGGGCAGGCATCTTGTATTCCTGGATCGATCCTGGACAGGTAGCTGTTTAGTTTCCTGCTGTAGCCTGATCTGAGCCTGGCGAGCTCGGATCTCACCTTCCTGCTCAGCAGTTTTTCTTCTTGGTTTATTAGAGGTGGTAGGGCATTGAGGACTTTGTTGGGTTTTGCGTTGTTGAGGATGTTTTGAACTTCTTTGGTGTGAATGGATTTGACGCATTGTTTGTAGTCTTCTTTGGTAGGATTTGGCTTGTCGTATTCTTGTTCTATTTCCTTGCCATGCTGTGTGATGATGGTCTTTTTCATCTTTCTTGGTTTCTGGTTTGCTTGAAGAAGTCTGTGACCTGGATGGCCTTCAAGATGGCATGCCGCCAGGTACTGCTTTCCGATCATTTCACAGTGCTCCTTCAGAGGCATAACCGCACACTCAGCATGCAGGTGGTCTATGGCTGACATAGAGAGACATCCGGATGCTATCCTGAGTGCTTGGTTTTGAATTGATTGAAGCCGGTTCCAGTGTGTGTCTTTAATTATTGGCGACCATACTGGGCTCGCATATTCAAGGACAGAACGGACGATAGATTTGTATGTTAGGAGTAGTGTTTCTTTTTCACAACCCCAGCTGGAGCCTGCTAGTGATTTAAGTAGGTTCAACATTTTCTTTGCCTTTGCAACTGTCTGCTTGATGTGCGGGCCAAAACAAAACATAGTGTCAAATGTGACGCCAAGTAGTTTTGGCGTTTTTTCCAGTTTTACTGGTACCCCTTTGATGGTGATCTTGGGATGGAGGTTAGCTTCAGCAGTGGCTGGGTAAACCAGGTCACTGTGGATTTCTCCGGGGACACAACCAGCTGTCGTTCTTCTAAAAAATCTGCCAGCTTCTCCAAGAAGTTGTTGGCTTTGGCAGAGAGAGATTCGACGTTCGTACCTTTTGAAGTTGAATAGTATTGGTGAGGTAACCGCTCCTTGCGGCACCCCTGTCCTGACATTGCGCGAGCTGGATGTAGCATTCCTGAAATTTACTCTTGATTGTCTTCCTGACAGGTAGCAGTTGAGCCATCTCTTTATACAGCTCGGTAGGGTGGTCAAATTCAGGTCTTTGAGTAGCTTTTCATGAGAGACCATATCAAATGCCTTGCTAAGGTCGATTTGGACTAGCAGGGTACGGTTTGCCGGTTTATTCTCATTAAAGCCGCCTGCCACTGATTCTGTGAACTCGTGCAGAGCTGTGACAGTGGAGTGGTTTGACCTGAAGCCATGCTGGATGTCAGGGACTGGTAGATGTTCTGTGAGGGTTGGTAGAATAACTCGTTCTAGGATCTTTATGCTGGGACATAGAAGAGAGACGGGATGGTATGATGAGGATTCATTTGCAGGTTTACCAGGTTTAAGAAGAGGAATAATGCTTGAGGACTTCCAGATTGCAGGAATCGAACTTGTTTTCAGGGACAGGTTAAAAATGTCAATTAAATATTGTAGTCCTTTGTCGCCTAAATGTTTAAGGTGAAGAGTAGATATTTTGTCTGGGCCTAAGGCTTTCGAAGCCTTAGCTTTCTTTATTGCTTCCTTTGTCTGGCTTATAGTAATTGGTTCTATGTTGTTGTTGTTTTTCTTCAGGTCTTTTGTAACTCGTCTTGCTGTTCTTGTTGTCTTGTGGGGTATTACTGATGAATATTGTTTGTTGAATTTGTCCGCTATTTTCTTTGGAGTTGTTATGTACTTACCTTTAAATTTTATTGCTTCGTTGTTGCTTGCTTGTTTGCCGCCATTTAAATGTTTTATCAGTCGGAATAGTTTGGTTGTGTCCGATTTTTTTGTCTTCAATTGTTTCTTTCCATTTCTCTCTCCTATGTTTGTTTATAATTGATTCTATCTCTCTATTTAGTTCTGTTATACGTTGGGAGTCCGGGTCAGTTTGTCTTAATTCGTCTCTTGTTTTTATCTTGTCTATTGCTTCTGTTGGTACCTCGGGTAGTATCGTTTTTATTCTTCCTGCTGGAATGGTTTTGTTGGCTATCTTATTTATAATTTTCCTAAAATGTTGTTCACCCCTGTAGACATCTGTTGGGGCTGGAAGTCTGGAGAATTTGTTTTCTGTGTCAGTCTGAAAGTCTTGCCAGTTAGCTTTACGAAAGTTGATGAAAATCCTATTTTCGCTGGTTGTTGGTCTGATGTCAGTTTCTATCTTGATTATGATGGGAAGGTGGTCGGAACCAAGGTTGGTTTTGACCTCCCAGGAGGTGTAGGACATCAGGGATAGGCTTGCTAAGGATATGTCTGGTGATGATGGTTGTCCGTTTGTTGGTAGTCTTGTTGGGTTGTGTTACGGCTGGCAGCCTGGACACACACTATGTAGGAGGTGTGTGCTTTCTTTTCTTTACAGGTATCTGCAACTGTGGCTCCACCCCTGTGACAGAGCCCTGCCCAGGCCAACACAGCTGTAATTAATTCCCCAATCATCCCTCCTGCCCTTATTTAAAGCCTTTTCATTTGTCAGTTCACCCCTTGCCCTTTTGCCTTTGCCCTTGCCATTGATGCCTTGATGCCTTGCTGAGTTGCAGGCTGTCAGGTTTAAGACCATATACATTCAATAATATCGGAGCAGAGGAAACACACAGCCAGTCGTGATGAGAATTTAAACCACTTCATATGAAGGAGGACGCCAGTGTAGCCAGAGCAGAAAGATAGTCTATCTTCCTGAATGACCGCTTGGAATTCCTGGCGACTCCCTACAAACAACCTGGTTTTATTAGAGACAAGTCATAAAAATGGGAGGCGTTAATACAAATGAAGGAGGTGGAAAGCAAAAGGTGTAGTGCACATTTTAACCAATAGGTGTAAGTTAAATTCTATTCTAGTAACTTAATACATCATAGTGAAAAGGGTGCAATACTAAATATAAGAATACAAATGTATTTCACATTTCCCCCCTGAAGTTACTTTGAAAGAATTTTCATTTTCATCAATCTATATCCCTCCTCTGCAGGTTTTAGAAAACAAATATCATCAATAGTCACTCAACAGGGTATGGAAAATAACAAAATCACTTGTGAAGGCAAAGGTGAAAAACGTGAGGTAATTCAAGGTTATCTAAGAAAATTCCTTTGCGTCCCTCTTTATGAGCGAACACAGTTTTGAGGTTAAGACATGTACAATTACCCGCAGGACTCGACATACCGGCACTCGTAAAATGATGGGATATTCTTCATCACGGCATGTCACACGGTGATACTGTATGTCGCTGTAAGCTACCAGCGTGTGCTGGTTAGGTTTTTGAATACTAACTTTCATACCAAGGATTGCACACATTGAAAAGATACAGTATAGAAGTAAAACCGCAAGAAAGGGAGTTGCAAATTTAATCTGAATAGAGAACCATGATCCGGTTGGTAACCACGACCACAGTGATACCCATTTACGGCTGAGTGATCTTGGGCCATGGTGTTGGCTAAGATTTTCATTTCAGCTATGGCACGAGTTATGTTACCTTTGTCACCGGTTCCATCTTGGATGAAGGTGCAACAGTGCTCTCCAACTATGGCACACTCACCTCCATCCTTGGCTGTTATCAAATCTAGGACCGTCCGGTCTTGCAACTCCATTTCTCTAAGGGCTTTTAATTCATCTGCTATACCTTGTAGGGCTTTGAAAGTTTGGTTAATGAACACTCATGTAACAATTCAATGTCCAAGTTGGGAAGTTAGTGACAGAATGATTTTCTGGGGGGGTGGACCACAACTTATGGTCACCAGGAACATCACTGCCCCAGATTGAATTACGTGGTTTGAATTCCACTGACTTTGATCTTATATATCTTACTGTTGTGTTCACTCCCCTTCAAAGGAATGCATTTTGGACCACCTGCATCACTGCAGATGTGCTAAAAGTGACACCTAGACCCAGTGAATTCAGGATATCAGGATACCTGTGGAAATGGGTATACGGCTACACACATAACAACTTTCATTCACACCAGTTAGTTTTTGTCTGAAATGCCATGAAATGATACCACATATTTTCTTCAAAGTGGTTATTTGGATTGCTCTTTTCATACCACTTCACTTTCCTCTGTGACAGCAGCACGGCATTGTCTCGTTTTTCGACTCGAATCTCTGGGGGCGGGGCATTCAGCCACACCCAGGCTGCCACTGATAGTACAGTCACAGGAATGGGGGTGGCAACTGATTTCATTTTGGCTTCTGCGTGAGGGTGTAAAAACTATGAGAGGTCAAGGTTAGGTGAAAGGTGCTCGTGGCAGGTGAGTAGACGTCAGATGATTTTTTCACGGACAAGGGTTTTGCAACCGCCCGATTTCCAGTCTACTCAGAGTCACCGTTGTCTCGAACTACTTTGATTTGGGATTGGTAAATCCACGTCGACCTCTCAGCAATCTTTACTGCGGTGGGGGTGGTGAGTTAAACCACGAAGGGGCCTTCCCAACGTGGCGAGGACCAGGACTTTCTTTTTATGACTCAAATCAGGCTCTGGTCACCAGACTTCACCACCTCCTGCAGGATAGACAAAAAGATCACGGCAGCTTACATGTTCTTTGGACAAGTTTATCGGTTTCTTGGTCTTATTGTACCATTTGTTCGCTCTTCAAGTCCCACGCTCTTTTGGACGTTGCACTTGTTGTTGTTATTGTTGTTGTTAGGCCATCCAGGCGTCTAGGGGTTACCCTCAGTCACATTAGTTCATCCGGGGGCTAGCCAAAGGTGTGTAGTAGTCGAATTCGAAGGCGGCGACGGGCGGCCTCTCAGGAGACACCTCGTGAAGGTTCCAACTTTGTCTCCCCGTTGCACCTGCTTGGGCCTGAGGCTATCCCGCACACCCTCTGTAACAAATTAAACAGTTCCTACAAAAAATTTTAAAGTAGGTATTTAGACCTCTGGGACATGGAACACATGCTCTGCCATGTCCATCTTCCCCCCTGTTGAGACATGGCTCCTTCCATGGCTCAATTTTGGAATATTTTTTGGTAGGCCCGCTAGGCCTTTAGCTGTGAATAGGCTGACTGTTCTGCTTCTTCATGTATCTATGCATCTTTTCTTTCTATGGTGCAGTGTTTTTAAATCAATTAACACAGTTTTTAGATCGACTCAGTTTTTTGTTGTTGTGTATGCTGTTTGGTGATTTCTGCTGCTGCTTTCCCTGCTGTATTCTGTCATTGTCTTCAGCGTGTGCTTAACATTTTCTTACCGCTATGTGGTTGGGCTTAAAATCCCAATGAACAAAAATCATAACAATCTTACTTAATTTCTAACTACATGCCTTATCAGTCAAAAGTAGATATGCTAGCTGGTATTCTATTTTGATCACTGCTTCCTTGTTAAAATCAATAAGTATATTTGTTTTTTCCTTTCCTGCAATTACACAAATTAACTAATCATGCTAAAAATATGAAGAATACATAGAGCAAACCAGGCTGCCTTCTCCTCAGGAAAACAGCTTTCCCGCTCTCTGCAACAGTTACATTCACATCAATTAATATCCAGAAACAAATGTAGACATTTATAATTCTGAAAGGAATTGAACCCACTAAACTGTAACCACCCCTTGTTTATTAGGGTTAATATTTTCTAGCATAATTGTCTTTTAGAGCCATTAAAACTCATTGCTTATAAATTGCATACTGATCAAGTCCCAATTCAATTAACAATGTGTATCGCGTTGCATATTAAACTCAATTATTTGAAATTCTAAAATATCCCAAACTAGTAGTCTTTTTTATCAAATGTAACATTCCATTGTCTTTGGAGTTTGCCAATCATCTATAAAACTTTCTTAATTAACATTTTCCAGTAGTCAGGCATAAAATTAAAATTTAGTTACATATCTATCCATTGTAGTCTCTTTTTCTCTCTAATTGTTTACTTTTAAAAATCTGTAAGAAGGTTTGTTCTCAATTGAAACGCTTTCACTTTTTGTGGAGACAATAAAACCAAAATAAAAGTTCCTTATGGTTTATGGCATTGCTCCTCGAGCAATAATCTTTCCAATCAATATTGGATGCTTTCCATTACGTCTGATCGCGTCAATAAGCTTATCTTACCTGTCTCCTCAAACGTTTCAACTGAGAGAACCTCCTTACAGTGCAAAGATGGATCTGCATCCTCCGCTATTTTCATGTCTGCTGTTTGGTCAGCAACAGTTGTACGGACGTTCTCATTTTGGGTTGCTCGTGCGTCTTCTCCATGTTTCCTGTTGAAAAACACAGTCTTCTTCTGCTAACTCAAAATTAGTGTGTTTCTTTAAAGTTTTTCTTTTATACAGATAGCCAGATTAGAGTCATCCTTCAGCTCCAATCGTGTAGTGAATAATGGCGTTTGGTATGGTAACGAAATTCTGAAACATTTTGTCAATTCAGTCAATTAATCTGTTAACACAATTTGGATGCCATTATCCCTATACATCAATGGTACTTTGGAATTTCATATGATGCACTGTTTTTGTTTTTCTCAGTGCTTCAAATTTTCGCATTGCAGATTTGTTCCTCCAATCCAATGCATTATCATCAAAAAATTTCTTTGGACTAAACTATTTTCCTTGATTTTTCATCGCCATCCAAAAAGGCTTATTGGCGATTTCAGAAATTGATTTCAAATTTCCAATCCTTCGCTGCCATCCCTGAAAAGGGCTTATTGGCGGTTTCAGATAGTGATTCCAATTTGCTAAATCCTTTTCCACCTTGATATCTAAATGATCAATTATATCTTGGTGGTTGGCCAATCAAAAACACAAAAACACAAACAACCATTCACGCTCACACTCATTCATAATCAGACATCAGTGGTCTGCAATTTTTTTTATCACTAGTGGAGAGCGCCATCCCTGAAAAGGGCTTATTGGCAGCTAACCACCTTTTGCTGTCCTATCAGCACTAATCGATCTCAAAAGAACTAGGTTAATAGTCATTAATATGACTCACACTAAAGCATATTTCATCTAGTGATGGAAAAACAATGAATCATATTTCGTGCACTAAACATGATTCATCTTATTCCATCCTATAGAAATCATGCTTATCCTAAATTAATTATTTTATCTAAACTTGTCAGGTACAATTTAATAATTTGGATCAATGCCATTTCTGCATTGTAAACTTCTCGTTTGATATCATTAACAATTTGGATGAATGCCATTTCTGTCTCCTCTGCCTCTAAATTCTTATCTGCCTCTGCTATTGTTGATGCGAGGTAACCTGAGACATCTTGTCTGGCATTCCAGGAGGGACCCCCCCCCCCCCCCCCCCCCCCCCCGTGCCTGGTACGAGAGGGGGGATAGTAGGGGGGCACTGTCATTTAGCAGGCCTGGCATCCATCAGACCTGTCATGCTGGCGAGTTTTGGGATGGGTTAGGGAAAAAAGGCTTTTTTCACTCCATTTGGCCGCCATTTTTCCTTTGTCCTCGGCTCAGCCATTTTTTCTTCACATGTGCTTTGCCCTTTTCTCCCCCGCACCCTTTGTCTTTATTCTTCCTCCACTCTTTCATATATGTGCAATTATCCTGGAAAATGCTTCAGCATAAACTTCATGTTAGTTGAGAGTTCTTTGCTGTTTGTTAAACCCATTTTTGCAACTTTTCTTTTGTTTGAAGATTTTTTGAACTTTTTCCAAACAATGGTCAAATGTTACTCTATTAATATATTTCTTTAGGATTTTTTAGGGACGTCCCAACCAATTTATTATATTTTTAATAACGTTATTATCCTATTTATCCGTCTACGTCGACTTTATAACCGTTATTCTTTTATTTCGCAAGGCCTGCGCGCGTCACGGCGTACTTCCGTTTTTATTATATCTCTATATAATGATTACTTTTTATTTAGCGCTTTTTACTCATCGAGTGCATTATTTTTGGAAGGTTTCCCTTATTTTGAACAATCTGTGAAATCCTTTTAACACAGGGGGAACCTTACTCCCGCCTTAAGTAAACGTCACGTCACCGACGTACTTCATGGAAACACTTAGTTGCCGACTAAGCATTCATCCGTTGCATACCTTACGTTTCTATTTCAATTTTAACGACATACGTAATCCTCACATGTATGCATCCCTTATCTCCCACTATTGGAGCGTTTTTCCACGACTCGTTCGAATGGAAAAACGGGATTTCACCAGCCTTGTTATATATAAATTTTAAATGCACTTACCGTCTGCCTGTCTCCTCTTTTCTCCGGCCGGGTTCCTTTCTTCAAACGGGCCGCGATCGACCGAAATGCCCCCTCTTTCAAAGTAAGAGGGCTGACGTCAGTAATTCTTGGCCTTCAGTCCACCGCGGTCCGAGAAATTCAGAAATGAATCTCCGGGGTTTTCGGCACCAGAAAATGTCAGGTTTAAGACCATATACATTCAATAATATCGGAGCAGAGGAAACACACAGCCAGTCGTGATGAGAATTTAAACCACTTCATATGAAGGAGGACGCCAGTGTAGCCAGAGCAGAAAGATAGTCTATCTTCCTGAATGACCGATTGGAATTCCTGGCGACTCCCTACAAACAACCTGGTTTTATTAGAGACAAGTCATAAAAATGGGAGGCGTTAATACAAATGAAGGAGGTGGAAAGCAAAAGGTGTAGTGCACATTTTAACCAATAGGTGTAAGTTAAATTCTATTCTAGTAACTTAATACATCATAGTGAAAAGGGTGCAAGACTAAATATAAGAATACAAATATATTTCACACAGGCTTGTGAGTATGTTACTCCCTGTTATATTTTGTATGTGTTGTTAATGATTTTGGGTTGCATAGGGGGACTTGAGATAAGTTTAGACACCTTTGGGTATACATATAGTTTGTGCATTTAGACACAGTTATTCCCCTGTCTAGATTATATTACATCAGTTTAACAGTGGCATCCTTCGGTCTTATTTCCTGTATTTTTGTGGGTGTTCATTTGGACACCTGTCTGGGAGGGGGTTTTACCGTGTTTATTTGAGGGTGCCACTTTAATATCTCGTGCTTCCCCTATGTTATCCCGTAGTCTGTTTTATTGACTTTATTGTAAATAGAAATAACTGAAGGCTACTTGCAGTGTGTGTCCGAACTCATCTTTGACCGAACCTGTCTGCTGTGATAGTTGCGACTCCCTGGTATATCATACCCCAGGGGGAGTCGTAACAGGTTGTCTTCGTTAATAGTTCCAAAATCTGCATTTCCTATTTCGTCAGCAATGTCTGCCTCTGTCATTACTTAGTTGTGAATGCCAGAGTGTGTCGTGAGCGTTCAGGTCTCCTAGGATTAGGGTATCTTTCATCTGGAGGAAAGGAAGGATAGATGCAGTTTAGCCTGTGCCGCAGCTGCTAATGGGAGGGATGTACAGATTGATGATGTTGATGTTGTCGACCTTGATGCCCTGGCTTTCCAGGTGATTGTCCTTTGGCAGGTCATGTATTTGCTGGAAATGGATGGCCTTGTGGACAAGGAATGCCAGGCCTCCACCTTTGTCTTTTGCCCTGTCTTCTCTTATAAGGGTAAAATCGGCCGTATTTGGGTCCTTTTGGTTTGGCATTAGTTTTGTTTCCTGGAGGGCAGCAATTTTCACCTTTTGTTCATCCATCCAATGGATGATTTCTGAAATCTTGTTTTTTATTCCATTGCAGTTAAATTGTAGAATTTTCAAGTTAAATTTTCTTTGGTCTTGGTCTGAGGGTGTGGACTGGGGTGGTTGACTTGGTTGACTTGATTGGCTTGATTGGCTTGGAAGACTGGTTATTCTTGTGACTAATACAGATCAGACAAGTAAAATTGACTGAGTATTCTTTTTCTGACTTGAGGTTGCTGCAGTTGTTCTTCTGACGCAGATGGCACCAGCCGAGGCAATTGCTGCATCTTACCGACTTAGTATGATTATAAACTCTTTTTTGACAAACAGGACAGACGTAGGTTAATGGTCCAGGGATTGGTCCAGGATTAAGATGGATTCCGGCTCTGATTAATAGTATACGGACCAAACAAGCCGGAGTATGTTGGTCCTCAGTTAGAGACACAAAAAAACACAGAAGGTAGAAGCTTGACCCCCTTCCTTGTAGGAGAGGGGGGGTCTGGAGACTTTGCAGCTGCATAGCAGCTGGTAGTTGCACGCGAGGCAGGTGTTGAAGTTGTTGTAGTTCCTGCTCTCTTCTGACATTCTCTCCAATGGCAACCCTGAGAGCCTAGTAGTGAGGTTCTAAAGTGAGAATACCGTATTTTTTCAAGCGTATAAGCCGCCACTCTGATTTCCAATTCCCACCTCCATATCCATGGTTTTAATATGGAGTATAAATGTGTTACTTTGGAGGGAAAATCTTAAAATAATCACGTCGTATTTCTGACATACTGTTTGAATCAAATGTACATTATTAGGATCAATATCATTAGGAAGTTAATATGCCTCTTTTTGTAAATGCATAATATCAATTTTTTTTGAAAAATTTGAAAATGAAAATCTTATCTTGATGAGAACCTGTTGCTTTCTAATTAAAGAAATTACAATTTTCTTACCAGAAGTTTAAGATGTGGTGGCGACCATATTGCTTCTAAAAATATCTCAATTCTTTTTATGGTTCATATTACTCCCAATAGTTGTCCCTTTCAAACAAGAAATAAAACGGGGGAAAAATCAAAGTCGAATTATGTTTTATTTCAAAATCAAGGCTACTTGCGTCATGGCGTCGTTAACTTTCAGTTTTGTGCATGTCGTGTTTTTATGCGCATATAAGATGTACCCTCGATTTAATCCTTTTTGTCCGACAAAAGCAGCCTACATGCGAGTAAATACGGTACATGCATTTGCGGCAATACTTTCAAAATACAATAACGAATTAAGAAATGTATTTTTGCATTTTGAGGTTTTCGTAACTTGGATCTTTTTCGTATCTCGAGTCACTCATTTGCATATGTAAAAAATCATAGACTGAAACATTCTTATCGAGAGGCATTTGTCGGTAAAGGTATGACTACTAAAAATGGCAGCTAATGAGTTAAATGAGTGCCATACAAAGAATCTAAAGATGTGCTGTTTTCTTTTGCTTTTTAGGATTGACTGAAGGTGGAACAGGGAGCACTGTGAAGAGCAGTCTGGACCTCAGTGACTCGGAGGAATTAAACAATTATCAAGAATGACATACCCGCTATTTAGATGCTAATAATCTTTTAAACTAGACCTTCACACCACAGATAAGGACAGGTTGTGTTGGTGACATAAATAACATACAATCTCAAGTCCTAATATGATGGAAGGTTGACAACAAAAATTAGATATTAGGTTAGTTTTAGCATTTTCAATCTTAGCCCATCCATGTGCCTTGTGTTTTGCACCTTTTCAAATTTTAATGGACATAAAATTATTAGACGCCTTGTGGGGCGAAAAATTGTCAAGAAGCAGTATTTCTTTCTCAACAGGTTTAATTGTTTTTTGTTTGGCCTTTTATTTATATTCAGGAATCCCTGTAAATAATCTGCTGTATAACAGAAAGTGTGCCTTACGATTTTGACATTTTCTTTGTTTAAGGAACATTAAGGTTATTCATGGATAACAATACAGTGGTGCCTCTACTTACGATTGCTTCTCTATAGGAAATACAGGTTACAGTCTCCATGGGAAACCCTTTGTAATACAAAATCCAAATCAAAGTTATATAACGTCAACCGAAACCAAACAGCCCCAAGACATGATTACACTTGTATCTCGTATTCTATTTTCGAAATTGTTGTGGTAGACTTGTTTTTTCTATTGAGGATATCCCAACACTCCGCCTCCCATTCATTAAGGGAAGCCGTCAAAGCGCAAGTCAAGATCTCTTACCGAGTGGAAATTTGCTCAGCATTATGTTCACAAGACTACTTTAATTTACAGTATTTCACAAATGTGAATGCACCCTTTTCATTTCTGGGATTTCTTTAATTATATCTTTACATAGGACAATGCTGACCAAATTTCAATTACTTTGATACAATGTAAAGTAGTCTTGAAGAGCTTGGATAATTCATTCAATTGCTGAAGCCTATCCCAGCTGACTTAGGGCACAAGGTGGGGGACACCCTGAATTGGTGGCCAGCCAAACGCATGGCACCAGGAGATGGACAACCGTTCATGCTCACACATAACCTAGGGGCAGTTTAGTGTCCAACCAACCCACCATGCAAGGATGGAATGTGAGAGGAAACCGGAGTACTCGGATAAACTCCACGCAGACTCGGAGAACATGCACACTACAAGGGTGGGGTTACCTGAATTCGAACCCAGGGCCCCAGAAGTGTGAGGCTGACACACTAACCACTCAAACTATATGCCACCGTAGCTTGGATAATAACAAACTCATTGTATATCTTCAAAATAAGTCAAAATACAGCAATGAATGTATACAATGGTGCCAAAAAAGTGCGTACACCCCCTGTGAAAATCTCAAAATTAACCCAAAATTGGGACCAATGAGGCATTTCTCCCCTGTGTGATGCGACTAGTTAGTATGACTAGATGCCAGGTGTAAATGGCGAGGAGATTATTAAATTCGGCATTGAAACTCATGACACCCGTTCCCGGGGCTTCTGTTTGTTTCCTCGGATGGCGGCAGCTTTCCTTGTTTGACGTCCAATCTGGAGCCGAACAGGTTTCTAGCACTGACCTGTGAAGCTCAGGTCAACTCCATGCTTAAGAGGGTTTATACAATGCAGGAAAATACTACAAGGAAGAGGCATTAAAATATAAATTACAAACCAGATAAATGATAAATGTGAATGAAGGCAAACATAGAATTGCGTTATTTACTCGCATATTGTCCGTCCGCGTATATGCCGTATCTATTAAAATTGCCTTAAAAATATTGAATTTTACGATTTCTCGTATAAGACGCCCTGTTTCACAATTTTCACCTCCATATTCATGCTTTTAATAGGGCATATAAATGTCTTTGAACAGAAAATCTTAAGAAAAATCATCGCACATGGTATTTCTGCAATACTGTATGAAACGAAAGGATCGTCTGCTGGCTTATTCATTCAGCAGTACAACCAGGAAGTGTGTCTGAGTCAGGATGCAATAATAGCATGAAATACACATTACGCAGGTATCGAGGGTGATATTTTAATGATAATGATGACTAAATCAAAGGTTTTCCTTTTATGTGCAAGGTGACAGACAAAACGCAAGACAATGAGAGAGAGCGAGATCGATAGAGAAAGACAGATCAATAGAGAAAGACAGAGAGATCGATAGAGAAAGACAGATCGATAGAGAAAGACAGACATCGATAGAGATCGATAGAGAAAGACAGATCAATAGAGAAAGACCGATCGATAGAGAAAGATCGATGGAGAGGTAGAGATAGATATATAGATAGAGAGATAGATACATGGATAGAGATGGCTTCGAAGGCGATAGGAAAGAAGGATGGATTTTGTGTAGAAAAGGATTTTTGGTGAGTAAAATATGGCTAGAGATCAGTGGCAGGCCATGCATTTGACACCTAGGCCTTCGGTAGTGCTGTGTGAATCAATCCAACCCTCAATAAATATTTTATATCTATAAAACCTTTAATACAGCTGCGACACAAAAATAATCAATAATAACCTAAAAAAATATATTATTTAGGGAAATAGACATTTTACATACCAATAATTATTTTTATTCATAAACAAAATCCATCCTCCTTTTTTTTCCTCAAGAAGATTTCAATTACTCTGTCGTACAGAATACACGTGTTTCAGGTCCATCAAGAAGTTGTTTTCTATCGCCATCAAAGCTAATGATGACAGTCGAGTCTGTTCTGTTGTATTTCTTTCATAAGTTTTGATTCTGCTTTGGGCTGAAAATGTTCGTTCGACAGAAGCAGTGGACACGGGGATGGTCACTGTCAAACCCACTAATGTGTACAGCAGCCCCATGCTCTCACTCAGATATTTCTGCTGAAGGAAGTCAAGGAGATCAGTAGGCGATTTTCCTTTGAAATTATGCATGGCATACATTACAATCAGTTCTTTTCTTAGCCGAGGCAGATCCAAAAGTATACTATGGCTCTGCGTTAAGATGGAGAGGGCTGCATGTGGGAAAGTTTTCTGATATTCCCAAAACTTCTGCGGGTCTATGAGGGAGAGAAACAGTCTTTCGTGTTCTTGAAATCTGGTCCGCGTCTGGCAAATAATATTGTCCAGAATCCTGTTGAGGAGTTGGTGGTAGTGCGCGTGGGAATCTTGCGCTTGACTTCTTTGTGCGCTTGAAGCACCTGTACAATCCAATGCTCCAAAAAAATGTTATGGCTATAAAATCTTTACTGCAGCTACAGCTGCGACACATACAGAAATAATAACCTCATGCACTTGAAATCATATTTAGGAATATAGCCATATTTTACTCACCAAAATCCTTTTTATCTCCACAAAATCAATCGTCCTTACTTTCCTTCTTTTCTATCCCCATCGAAGCTAATGCTGAAAGTCGAGCCTATCCTGTTGTATTTCTGGCAGATGTTTTTATTTGATTTAGTCCTGAAAATGTTCATTCCCGGTTGTGACTGGCTTGCTTGCTTTGGAGTCGTCCGACCTTTCTCAACGATGTCCAGCTATTCTTGAAAAGTCTGTCTTGAAAATGATTTGGAAATCTGTAAACTGCGGGTTGACAAAAAACGCTTTTAAAAATCAACAAAACAATAATTTGCTTGGGCAGCTTGCTCCAGATACAGTTTAGTAGCTCTGGCTCGTCAACTCTATCAATAGCCAATCATAGTTAGTGAAAGCGATGACGTATTTGAATTCATTTATTTCTAACATTTAGCCCACAATGTCAGCTCAGAAACAAAAAAGAACTGTCTTTACGCTGCAGCAGAAGGAGATAATCGATGCTGTGAAGGAGTCAAATAGGGATATAAGCAAGAAATGTTGCGTCAAAGTTAAGAGAACCAATCAAAGTTACAGGCTCAAGACCCAAAGCTCGATGAGGGGGTGCTCATGTGGCTGAAGTAATCAAGAGGACAGAACCTACCTGTCAGCGGCAATCTCACCTAGGTGAAGGTGGTGAAACTGGCCGAGCTGATGTACATCCCGGAATTGAAATAGACAATGAGAGGTTCAAGTTCCACCGAAAAAAGATCTGCCAGCCGACGAGAGCTTTGCACTGAACTGAAAAAATAAAACCGTAAAAAAAGAAAACCCTCGTTTTTATACCACTCTCGCTACTATGTCGTTTTTGCTCGGTCCCGACGGGTGGCATAGTAATGAGATTTGACTATCTGCTAGTCCAAATGAGAACATTATTTACCGAATGTATCTAGATTATTTCGGTCCCGGCGGGTGGCATAGTACTGAGATTTGACTGTCTCTGCTACTGGAAATTAAAACATTTTATTGACCGAATGTATCTAGATTCTATCTATTCTAGCTCTTCCTGTTGCGTACCGTTTTTTAGCTTCCTCTTGTTCCCCTGCGTTTCAACACGTATAGCTTTTGTATGCTTGTTAGTCATTTTAAGATGTTGTTATAATTTTCTCTAATTTTGTATTTCTCTCTCTTTTCATACAAAATTACAACACTGACCAATTTTAAATTCATTTTGTTGGTAGTTGTGTGAGGATTATGGAACGAATTAGAGAATTTATGCATAACTGGAACCAATTAATTTTGTAAATAGAGGTACAACTGTATTGTTAATGACATCCTCCCCTTCATACTGCAAGCCCTTCTGCCTCCATCTGTAGGATACCGCTTTGGTATTGCTGTAAAACAAATCATTAACATACTCCAGTTTATGCTCCCCTGCCATGGATTGTACCAATCACAAAGCTTGGCAGATTAATGCAGTGGGCGTCATATTGAATTGTGCATGTTGCCTTTATCTAGTCATGACTGCATGTACTCCCTAATTTCTTAAATAGAACTCGATAGTATACTGTTAGTGGAAAATCCTAACATAAACAGTCTTGGTACCACCCTCTTAGGGGAATAAAAATTATTGTAAGTTGTCTGCACGAATTTGTGGACAACAGCCTTTGTCTGTAGTCCTCCTGTGCCTGGAATATTCGGTAATAAAAGCTTCGAAATCACTCTTCACCCCCTCCAGCCAGTGGCGGGCTGTCAGGGCCTTCAAGGCCTTCTCTGCTGGCCTAAGAAATATCTGAATCATATATTTTGTCCATCAATACTTAAATAATTCCAAATTGTCTGTTAGCTTCCTTTCATTGCTTTTCCCCCTGGTCACACTGCTTCCAGATGTGTTTTCATATTGAAGCATTTAACCAATCACATTTGTTGGGTTTATTCTGTTTTATTATTATAATAGTTATATTAATTCATTTCTTTATTAAATCAATCTCTTTCTTTTCTTTGTATTAATTCATTACTTTGTTAAATCATTCTCTTTCTGTTTTTCAAAAGTCTTGAGGTCACGCCAAGTCATCTTTAACCTAGACAGCCTGTTCCAGGATGGTTATACAAACAATCCACCCAATCTGGGTCCTTGAGATTTGGTGGGCCCTTGGTGACGAGGACAGGGCTATTCGGACAATAACAAGAATATTGTTATCGTTATGTAACCGTACACTTCGGGTTTTTCTGTATGTAACGATTATATGATTATGATTATATTATATGATTCTTAGGTCAAGGAGGTTGTATAATTACTCTAATCTAAATGTTGTTAGGTCTAGTCCCTGTTTTTGTTATTAGTAAAATACTTTGATTGTTATTGTAGTCCCAGATGTTGTTTTTACTCATACGTGATGGAATGATCAACAACTCTGTAACTTGTGACCATAAGAATGGGACGAAAACGTCTATTCGAGGAGACGTTCGGAAGTTGTAAGGTGACACTTGCTGACTCTCCCCTTCGGAGGCTTTTACCCATTGTTGTATCCATTTCTATTTAATTAAATGTCAATAATTGAATAAGATGTCTTCCTGCAGTTATTGATAATTACGGACGAAGGTAATTATTAATGAACCTGACATTTTGGTCCTTCTGAGCCATGGAGGTCAATATACCGGAGCGAGAACCCAGGCGCTGCTGTTCGACATCTGGTAAGTGACCGTGCGCACGGCGTCTTCAAAACCCTTGGTGGGCCGGAGTTTTTCGACGGGGGCGCCTGGATTCTCGGCGGTTGAAGACTTTTCCTGCTGGAGGGAGACATCTGATGGATCTCGGGTAAGTCCACATTAATGTCTGCATGTTGTGAAGGTGTTTACAAATGCGTTAAAGGGACATTGTATGTGAGGCCCATTGTTGGGCTGGTTTCGCGTCCTGGGTGACGGCGATAAAACCCTGTGTTTATACTAGTCAATGGCAGGTACGGTGGGGCACTTTGCTGGAAAGTGTCCTGTGTCTCAGGGGTAGGCACGAATATATTGTACTAGAGGTACAATATTGGGGCCGGGGAGTGTCCTGTGTCTAAAGGGTAGGCACGAATATACGTTGTATGTTGTTTGTGTGGTTTCTGCAGTAAAATTAAGATAAGCCTAGGAAATACAGTCGAAGGAGTGATAATAATAAAAATAGATATAATAAAGTTAACTCTGTGAGGCACACGAACTCACTACAAAAAAGTAAAATATGGGAAACACGTGTTGTAAGGCGGGTTTGGATGACGATCCAAAAAATACGTCTAACTTGTAAGGATTGGAAAAAATTGGAAAGACAAAGCGCTTTAAAAATATTACACAGCTATATTTATGGATAAATAAATATGGGTTTGCTGGCCAGCTTAAAATGCATAAAATGCAGGATAATATATGCACTAATGCATAGAGGTAATATACATATATAAATAATATGTGAGTGGATAAAAGTGTAACAGCTTGTTCCACAGACACTAATGGCGAAATAAGGCCGGGGAGAAGTTAAAAAATACTATTTTGGGAAAATAGTGGGGGCTCCCTCGGATAACGGGGATATATTTAAGACCGTGGCGGCGGGAAAGTACTGTTTGGTAAGGAAAAATAGCGGGGCCTCCTCGGCTGACGGGGAAAATATTTACCGAGATAGGTGACGGGCGCGGAGGAAGTTTAACAAAAATAGAGGGAGAAGAGATGGTGTAAAGTTCGACAAAAATCAGAGATAAGTTGAGGGTCTCTGAAAACAAGGAATGTCGGCTTAGAATGATTTGGAATGTGGATTTTGGATACGAGAATGTTGAGCTAGAAAAATTAATGGGGACACTGGTATTTGATTTGGTTAATCCAGGTATGACGTTTTGTGATTACAATTAAATTGGGTTTTTTTGTGATGCTTGGGCTTGTATAACAACAATTAGAATGGTTATTTCCAAGTGCTGGTGGTGCTTTGTTAATATAACCTATATGTACTGTCAATTTACAGCAATGTGATGGCTTATTGCAGCTTGGTTTTTGATCCCGTCCGCTAACGGGAAGATGGTGTTTAAAAAGACAAAAGAATATATACAAAATGATCATTTAAATTTTAGCAGGGAATGTCACTTGTGTTTTTATTATGCTCTAGACTTGCCAAAAAATGTGTCAACTGCGGGGGAAGCGTTTCTGGTGCAGCGGCTGCTGATTAGATGGGAGTGAAACATGTGGGCCGCGGGGCAGACGATTTAACTATGTTGGGCTTTCGGGAGCGTTCGGACCGTGTAAACGACTAAAATTTTGTGATCCCTTCCGTGAAGACATTATAATAATAATAATTGGCCTTGGGGGTGCTGAAGCAAACTTGAGGGCAGAAAATGGGTTTTTGCCATATTGTTGTGCTTGCAGCATACATATTCTGGATATATGGGGTCTTGGAAAAATATTGTTATATAGTTGAATATCGGAAGAGGGGTTAATTTGACGTTTTAATGGTTGTCTTCTCTAAAAAGCGTTGTATTTGGGCACAGGGAAAAAGCTGGTTTGTAAACATAAGATAACAATGCTGTTTTCGCAGCAAGAGTGGAGGTCATAGTTAACGGCTAATTGCGTTTTCTGTTTGGACTTTTCAGAATAAGAACAATACATGGGCTGCAAGAAATGCAAGGTTATGCGAATGCTTTCGCATTGATATTTTGGGTTTTAAAATGAAATGTATTAAGAGGATAGAAAAATCTGTTCAGTAAAAGGTTGATTTGGCAAAAAGCTTTGGATTTGGGAAATAGACCAAAATAGTCATTTTTGAGCAATTGTGGATTTCAAAGGGCTCTTAGTTAAAGGAAACTAGCTTTTGGAGGATAAAATAATATTAATACTATTTCAGAATTTTTTGATTGTTCAAAATACTTTAATCCAGGGGGTTGGCTGGTTAAAGAAAAGGCCAGGATGACAAAATTTACAAAATTATGGTATATTGGTGACGATAAGGTTTTTAAAACATTAAAGTTTGTAATTAGGAATTGTCTAACAAAAGGTTGATTTCTCTCATTTAATTGTTGTAGATTTTTGTTTTGGTAACAGGCTATGGGAAATGACTCGTGTCTTAAGTAAACATCATATGAGGTGATTTACAAAGTATAGTAGGTATTGAATTATTTGGCTGTTAACGACATCAGATGGGAAATTTACAATGCAATAGTGGCATGATAAAATTCATGGCATTCATCCAAATAATTAGGGGAATTGTAAATAAAATAATTGGTTTAGGATGAGCATATTTTCCCTAAGAATGGAGTAACATGGAATGTTTTTCAAAGTGCACTTGAAAGAACATTGTCTGTTGTCCTGGCGGGAGGAAATATGTTTTGTCACAGGTCATATTGATGACTTTAAGGATATTACGGATTGGATAAGCATTGGTCAATTGATACAACCAAATAACGTTGCTTTTACGGCATTAAGGGCATGCAAATTGGTGAGAACTTTAGCAACGATGGGGTTAATACGCCTGAATGTTACAGTGATAACGAGTGACAATAACAAGCTTAGATAAGGGAGGGAAAGGAGAAATTCTCCAAATTCCAGAATCTGGCTTAGAAACAGGTTATGTTAGTCGTTTTGGGTTTTTGACAGGATGTGGTAGTACATTAATTCTGGGAAATTTTGGGAAATTGGGGACCCCATATCTAAAACAAGTTTGAGACAAATGTGTAAATAGGCTCTATTTGGCGCTGGATGCACGAATTCTAGTGGGGCCTTTCATGTTTTGAAACAAGTGACGCTTTAGGTAGATGGGTTGTCTATGAACAAAATGGGATGGGCGAAATTCGCTTACAAATTCGGCGTGTTATCTTGGTTCATAGAATTTGGAGTCAAGGCGACGTAATAAAGGCCATAGGCGTCATGTTGTATAAAAGAGGCGTGGATAAATTTGTTTTACAAATGGGGGAGATTATCTTATCACCTGAAACAAGTAGAAACAAAATTGGATGGCCGCATTAAAAGGTGATTGGCATGCTATTAGAGGGAATTGGGATTTTCCAAAAAACCTGATAGGGAGCCATTAGGTCATGGCGGCTGTGAAAATAAAAACCTTAGATGTGAAACTATTCCCACCTCAATTCGGGGAACAAACAGCTAAACTGATAGCATTAAAGAGGATATAACTTTGTGTGAAACTTGAAGGTAATTTTTTACAAACGGTTAAAATGCTAGAGTGGGGGTGTGTATATTAAAGGATCTACTAATGAATGCGGGGTGGATCCAGACCTTCCGGAATGTGGGGTATTCATGGCGTCCTCGAGAATTTGTGGATTTTCTCCGGGTACTCCAGTTTACTCCCACAAAATGAAATTATGGATGCTAGACTGGTTGAACACACTAAATTCTTCTGTTTATGAGTGTGAGCGTGAATGATAGTTTGTCTTTTTGTGTTTTTTGATTGGCAGACCACCGAGACATAATCTATCAATAAAAGATCAATAAAGAAAATAATTTGGGCTTGAGTCAAGGGAAGACCTATGTCTCGACAAGGGGGAGGTGGCCTTGCTACAACGGCACTACAAGGCTTAGGGTTTAAATCTATATGCATACCCACATATCCATTTCAAAAAATACATATAGATTTTATTTTATTTTTGTTAGATCATATGGATATCATTCCACGATATGGAATTCCAGAAACTATTTATAGTGATAATGGCTCCCATGTTGTTAATATAATAGTTGTCTACCATCCACAATTGGCGGACCTTATATGAAGTCCTGTTTGGTAGACCTTACAAATTGTTATTATTCACTACACAATGACAATTGGATGATGAGGCGAATCTATCAGAGAAAAAAAAAAAAAAAACGCACACACCAAATTTAGACTATCAGAGGGAGATTTTGCTTCTCAACAGGAAACGGACGAAGCGACGGTGATTCTTGAAGACTGGATGCTGATAAGCAGCATAAAAGAAGAAACATCGGAGCAACGCAAAGTGGGAGGGTCCTTGTTACTGAAAGGGGACACGGATGCACCTTTCCCACAGTAAGAAGGTTGTCTAAATTGAAACGTTTCAAGAGGAAAACTCCCTAAACAAAGACAAAAAGTCATGTTGAAAACAATTATTGCTTTTGGGGCAATGAGATTAATGATGATTGTGATTCTATTCCTTTCCACAGTAGGGTTGTTTTCTCCAGTTGGAGAAAAAGGCGGAGGCGTTTCAATTGAGGATACACCTTCTTACGGGAGGGTAAACCGAGAAACATACACATTTACATTTAATTAACATTACCTACTAAATCAAATTTCCAAATTGAAAATATATATTTGGACTCGGCGACGTCCCGGTTGCCATACAAAAAGAGATGGTGGGAAATATGTGTGGTACATTAACAGCAAAAAATTAAAGATTGGGAAAAGCCTTGTTGCAGAAATTGGTCAAGATTGGAAAGCTTGGACTGACATATTAATCTGTGAAAATTATTTCTGAAACAGGGATTTCCCAAACGGGGGATAATTGGGCGCTGTTAATGGAGTGTAAAGAAGGCAAGCACTATGTGGAGCTACTTTGGTAAAAGGGTGGTCTCAATTGAAACATTGAGGGGACGGGTAAGATAAACTTTCTGACTTAATAAAATACGGGAAACACCAATATTAATTGAAAAGATTATTGCTCAGCAAGCAATACCATAAAACTATAGGGAACTCTTTTATATTGGGTTTGACGTCTCCATATGGTTTCAATTGAGACTAAACCATCTTACAAAAGATTAGGATAACCTACCAGACAAGGGAAAAAACGATGGGGTCTAACAACTCCCTCAATCACCATTCTTTTGGGGAAAAGTGTTTTTACAAATGAAAAAACGTGTCCTACTTGGCAAGAAAGAAAAAAATATTGAAACAGTGTTTATCCTGTTACGCGGTAAATAGGAAGTCAATTTTTCCACTGTTTAATCATTTTACCTGCTTAAACCTTACAGGGCATGGTCTGAAGCTGGGGGCGATAAATGAGACGTGGTGTACCGGCGTTCTAAAACAAACTACACCCCTGATACCACGTTCTGGCCTATGGTGGCGGGGTGGTAGATAAATTATACGACTCCTGCCGAAACGCGGCAGGACTAGGTACTTTGGTCTCACTGCTCTTACCGGTGTCTGTTTTTCCATCCACAGTGGAGGAGATACAATTGGCGGCTCATAATTCGGAGGTGAAGGGTCGACCCTCCCGACATCGTCGAGAGGCATGGAGGGAAGGAGATCCAACATACATTGATGCGATTGGCATCCCCCGGGGCGTACCAGATGAGTATAAGCTGGCTAATCAGATCGCAGCAGGTTGGGAGTCTATCTTCCTTCTAATCACCCCAAACAAAAATGTGGATAGAATAAATTACTTACATTACAATGTTCAAAACTTGGAAATTATACTGAACAGGGATTTGTGGCCATGAAGGAACAACTGGCAGCTACCAGTCTGATGGCGTTCCAGAATCGCATAGCGGTGGATATGATCCTTGAAACAGGGGGCGTGTGTGCAATGTTTGGAAAACAATGTTGCACCTTCATACCGAACAACGCGTCACCCAGTGGATCTCTCACCAGGGCCATTACTGGCCTGCAAACACTGAACCGCAATATGCAAGAGCACTCTGGAGTAGATACGTCCGCATTGTCAGATTGGTGGGATAAGACCTTTGGAAAATCTAAAGATTTGGACTATAGGCACAATTACCGCTATCCTAACATTGTGTGGGTGATGTAGTATCCCCTGTTTGCGCTCCTTGCTAAGCCGACTTATAACTACTGAAATTGCCCCTACAAATTCTAAAGTACATGAGTTGTATCTTATGGGACGGTTTGGGGAAAGCAGTGAGGTCCAGGAGTACGGTAAATCCGAGGACCAATTGGACGAATATAATTATGTTTTTTCTCTTTCAGACCAGCCATGGGAGTAAGGAGTAGGCGGATAAAATCGCAGTCACCGACATTTCCATTTAGTGATTACTAAGAAATGACTAATAACATACATATTATAAAAACGGGGGAATGTTGGGTTTATTCTGTTTTATTATTATAATAGTTATATTAATTCATTTCTTTATTAAATCAATCTCTTTCTTTTCTTTGTATTAATTCATTACTTTGTTAAATCATTCTCTTTCTGTTTTTCAAAAGTCTTGAGGTCACGCCAAGTCATCTTTAACCTAGACAGCCTGTTCCAGGATGGTTATACAAACAATCCACCCAATCTGGGTCCTTGAGATTTGGTGGGCCCTTGGTGACGAGGACAGGGCTATTCGGACAATAACAAGAATATTGTTATCGTTATGTAACCGTACACTTCGGGTTTTTCTGTATGTAACGATTATATGATTATGATTATATTATATGATTCTTAGGTCAAGGAGGTTGTATAATTACTCTAATCTAAATGTTGTTAGGTCTAGTCCCTGTTTTTGTTATTAGTAAAATACTTTGATTGTTATTGTAGTCCCAGATGTTGTTTTTACTCATACGTGATGGAATGATCAACAACTCTGTAACTTGTGACCATAAGAATGGGACGAAAACGTCTATTCGAGGAGACGTTCGGAAGTTGTAAGGTGACACTTGCTGACTCTCCCCTTCGGAGGCTTTTACCCATTGTTGTATCCATTTCTATTTAATTAAATGTCAATAATTGAATAAGATGTCTTCCTGCAGTTATTGATAATTACGGACGAAGGTAATTATTAATGAACCTGACAACATTTCAGCCATTATTTGTTGCCAGGATCAGAAATCTGCTTCAAGGCCTTCACGAGCAGTTCTGCGGGCTCTGCTACATCAAACAGGCATCGATAAGACTGTTGCTTTAACCAATCAGAATTTGATTTGGTGACACCAAAGCCATTTTGTCAGCATAGGGATACGTCATCGCTTTCACCAACTATGATTGGCTAGTAGGCAAAAGATAGCCAAAGTGAGCTAGCCAGAGATCGCAAACTCCACCCACAATGGCCGACGAAGGAAAATAAATGGATTTGGTTGCTGATTTGCTCACAAAGCTATTTTCCAGACTGACTTTTCCAGAAAAAAAATGGACATCATTAAGAAAGGGCGATCTACTTTGAAGCTATCAAGCCTGTTACAGCCGGGAAAAGGGTGTGTTCGCCACTTTCAGAATGTGTTGAATTAAAGCAATTTTTAAGACGGCTATGCCAGAAATACGCCAGGACAGGCTCGACTTTCATCATTAGCTTTGATGGCGATAGAAAAGAAGGAAGAAAGAAAGGAGGACAGATATTGTGTACAGTTAAAAATGATTTTTGGTGAGTAAAATATGGCTATATTCCGAAATAATATTTCAATTGTGGGCCCGGTTCTGATATCTGAAAAGCTCCAGTGTTTGTATTTAATCACTAAATCCTGTTAGGAAGTGGATTTTACCCCATCTTAGTGCATTTTTTTCTGTTTGATGTTCATCGCTGTCTTTTTCCCGGGCAAATTATACTAGGGGCCCGGTTCTGATGTCTAAAAGGCTCCAATATTTGTATTTAATCAATAAATGCTGTGTTCGGCTGGATTTTACCTCATTTTCTGGCAATGTTTGCCCGTACGCCATTGACATTCATCGCTGTCTTATGCCCGGAAAATCACAACTCTTTTGGAATGTCTGAAAAGCTCCAGTATTTGTATTTAATCATTGAATGCTACTAGGAAGTGGATTTTACCCCATTTTTGTGCATTGATTTATTGATATTTTTTTGTGTCAGAGCTGTAGCTGCAGTAGAGGTTTTATAGCCATAAAATAGTTTTTGAGGGTTGGTTTGATTTGTTGAAGGCGCTATGTGAAAATGCACGGACCGCCACTGCCTCCAGCCTGTATTTAGACAACCAGCATCTTCCATATACAAAATTAATCGAACCCGAAAAGGAAGATGGAGCTATCTTCCTTCAACAGTAGCAACAGTATCTAAATGGGGCAGAGCTATTTTGAAATTGTCAATTCATTTTCCGTGACAATTTCAAAATAAAATAACTTTTTGGGGGATTTCATAACTTCGCTTTATTCGTACCTCGAGGCACTCATTTGCATATGAAAAGCTTATGTAACCTGGAAATGTTGTACTTAGAGGCATTCGTATGACTAAATCAATTTCATTATGATCCTGTGTTTAAACAATGAAAGTAGAAGGAAGCCAAGTTACCCTTACAGCTTTAAATTTTTCTGAAAGTGGCTGGTGTTCGAATAGGTTTGGACGTTTTTGCAGGACAAATAGTGACTGCCATCTAACACACTAATCTCATTTCTTGTCCAAAAATCAAGATAACATTTTTGCTTCATAAAATCACTTTTGCTCAAACAAAGTCGTCTCTGCTGAAGGTGGCGGTCGTCTCTGTTGCAACTCTGCTTTGTTGACTCTTCCTGCCTTCATAGAACAGCTGTGGCCCCAAAGTGATCCTAGAAGAAGTAAGTGGCAGCATGTAGGTCTTCTGGGTCTGAGCGGTAGCATAAGGGACTGGTCTCCGTGAACGATTTGAAGAACTGCACAGTGCCAGATTCAAGAATTTATCACAGCACAAAAATCTTTAGGAAGTTAAAACTTTTTTTATACCTATGAGGAAGGCCTTCTTTTCCAGATAAGTAAGTTAGCACCGTCCCTCCAGAGAGCAAGAGAACAGAACCGCCCCAGCCAACAAAAACTGCAGCTCCAAGCTCGTATCTGATTATTGATGTAAAAGTTCCATGCCAGATATACAAAATTCATGCACATTTTTCTGCTAATATACTCACTTTTGTGCTCTGAAGTTTGGGTCGAGGAATTCTGTGATGACCCTGTTGGCCCACCATGAGTAAGTGATCATACCACAGATGCCTAGCACAAAGATACATTTTTTAAAGTACCTGTTAAGTAGTCTTCCTACATTTGGCCAAAATTGAAATTTACCCGAGGCCAAATAGGTGATTCCACCTGCCAAGGTAAGTCTTGCATTTGCTATCTCTGATCCGCCAATTTTGGTGCACTTCATTCCAATGAGAGTAAGAACGCCACCAAAGAAGCCAGTGATGACTGCGCAGACTGCCAAAGCTCGGCAAGCATGTAGGAATGCTTAAAAAAAAAGCATGTGCAGAGGTGCTCAGTACTATGTTACTTTCACATGATTATCTAACTTTGGAAGAGAAATGTACTTCTAAGAGTAGTTTTACCATGTCATGTGTTTTACCTTAATAGATTTGTGGAGAAAACACACTACTTTTACACCGCTACATCTAGCTGCACTACTGCCGTTTCATATTTCGTTTCTATTGTGCATATTACGTTTTACTTTACTTTTGCCTTTCTACAAATATTTACTAATGAGCAACAATAATCACCAGTCCCATATCAGACATACATAATACACAGTCACTTGACCGCCAGCCTGTTCAATCAGGGTGACTTTAAAGCACTGTAAAAATAAAGAATTTCATAGAGCGCTGCATAAACATTATTCATAGGGGAGTTGTTAGACCTTTATCCCAGTTTTTATTTGGCAATGATAGTCCACGGAAAATTGAAGATAAAATTGTTTTAATTTCATCTGAGGAAATGTTTTTTTTGACTCGTGGGCACCCATTCTGTTTAGGTGGAGCTGTGGTGGGGTTGTATTGTTGTAGTCAGATTTTTGGGTATTCGTTCATACAAATATGGATGGTCATGTAATGGATTATAATACAGTAAAGTAATAACAGTTTACATAGATGATGTAGTGGTGAGAAGACATTATACCATTGTTTAAAAGAAATCTGACATAAGTAGTCACTCATTACTTGAGCATTTATTTGACTGAATACTTTTTTACTTTTGGATGACTACTCTTACTTGAGATTTTTTTTTCTATGTAACGCTAATCTTGCTGAAGTAACACCTTTGTGTGTAAGCCTGTCTGTTCTCTTCTATTAACAATTAAGGAAACATTCTTAATTTTGGGCTATAATGATAGTGCCTGGTTGATGTGTGATTAGGGTTAGGCTGTCGAGGCTTCGATCCCAGTTGGAGTCCTCACTGTGTGGAGTTGACGTTCTCCCCAGGCCTGCATGGGTTTTCTCCTGGTATACTCTGGTTTTCTCCCACATCGCGAAGACATGCATTTTAGGCAACAATAGTTGTTCATTTCCTTGTGCAATGGCATTGACTAGCCACCATTTCGAGATGTCCCCCGCCTGGTGCCCATAGTTGGCTGGGATAGGCTCCACCACCCGCCAAGACTAGTTTTAGGATAAGCAGTTCCGAAAATGAATGAATGAAAGAATTTTAAATCATGTATCAATAAGAAAGCTCAAACAATGTAAAGTCAAAGTTGAACCAATTAAAATTTTACAGAGCACTACTGAAAATTTAATAAGGTAAATGAATATAAAATATAAAACATTCGGAACATGGATTATTGTGGAGTAAAACATTTGCTCAAGGTTCTAAACTCAAAAGAAGATAGACTGAGTATCATACCAGGTAGAGCCAGCATGGATGGATAATCTTTACAGTCAGAAACCCCAGTGGTGTCCGAGATGCAGTCCCTCCACAGGTTTGAGTAGTAGTTTGAGGTGGTCATCACAATGCTGCCCACCTCAGAGAAAGTCCAGTACTCCGTGGGAAGGGTGGAGCACACCAGGATCCAGCCACAAAGACAAGACACAAAGCAACCAATTTCTGCGTACATTAGCATAGTCTTGTACTTCATGATGAGTGTCAAGATTTATTCCTTCCAACGGCACTGCTGATGTGGCGCTCTGGCTGCAGCTTGTTTCTTTTTCTTTTCCCATCTTATCTTTTGGAATAGTTTTGTCTAGTCAGCATTATTTTATGTTCCCAGAGATCTGGACTCTGGGCTGGATGTGGGACTAAATAAATGGGAAATAAACTGGAATAATGAAGCTGCTCTCAAGTTTTTAAAATTTGAATATTGACTTATGGCGTTTGCATCCATTTTGAACCATTTATCTTTGTTTAATTGTTTAATATTTTTAATTTAAAGTGTTTATTTAATGTTCTTTTTTCTCTAAAAATGAAAAAAAAACAAATACGTATTCTCTAAATATCCATAGTCTTCATTAGAATTTTCGCATGAAACATAAAGTCGACAGAAATAATTTACTTTTTAAAGATGCATTTATTTAAAATATCTCAGCCAGACCCAACTAAACCCCCTCAGCCAGGTAGTCTGTAGAGGCAGAAGGGGTCTCGCAAGTAAAATGTCATACAATTGTACAACAAATTTCATACGATGATGTAATTGATGGTTTCGCATCATAGGCCAGAAAAGTTACATAATAGATTGCAATTTCAGTTCAGATTTTCCTAATTAGCTGCCTCATGGTGTGAGGTTCACTCCCCTGACTTCGGTGCGAACAGGCACGTATGTGTGACAATGAGTGCAAATGGTCGTTTGTCTCTCTGTGTGCCCTAAGGCTGACTGGCCACCATTCTGGGGTGTATCACTCTGCCTTTTGCCAGACGTCTGCTGGGATAGGGTCCTGCAAACCCCCGCCACCTTCAAGAGGATGCAGGGTACAGAATATGAAGGAATTATTAAATATTTTGAATATTTATTTTATTCTCTTATTTGTGTGATTTTGAGTTTGTGTAATTTACGTTGGTATTTATTTAAGCGTTGCCTCTAAATACATTGCAAGATTTACAAATAATACTTTGATTGTATACAATCAGGATTTAAGTGTTGTGAAACTGACCAGCAAATACTTTGATTCCAATGTTGACAATTATTTTTTATTTGAGGCTACAGAGCATAATTGTTTCTACTTTTCACAATTCGCCATTGAAGGCCTCTTCACAATCAATTTTAATTTACTTTACATTATGAAATGTAAACCCTCAAAAGATAAATGTTTCTTAAAAGAGTAGTAGTAAGTAGTATTGCACTAAACTTATTCAAATGGCCATAATATTTCAAACGTTTCTTTCAGTGGCGGGCCATCAGGGCCTTCAAGGCCTTCTCTGCTGGCCTAAGAAATATCCGAATCATATTATTATATTTTGTCCATCAATACTTAAATAATTCCAAATTGTCTGCTAGCTTCCTTTCGTTCCCCCCTGGTTGCACTGCTTCAAGACGTGTGTTTTCATATTGAAGCATTTAACCAATCACATTTCAGCCATTATTTTTTACCAGGGTCAGAAATCTGCCTCAAGGCCTCCAAAATCAGTTCTGCAGGCTCTGTTGCATTAAACAAGCGTCAATAAGACTGTTGCTTTAACCAATTAGATTTCGAGTTGCCAACACCACAATGCCTTGTCGCAGGCGTAGGGATACATCATTGCCTTCTCGTAGGAGTAGGGATACGTCATCGCTTTCACCAACTATGATCGGGCAGTGATGGGCCAGAACTACCAAACTGTATCTGCACAAGTAAATATATTGTTGTGTTGATTTAAAGCCATTTTCAAGACAGACTTTGCCAGAAATATGACACAACAGGCTCGACTTTCAGCATTAGTTTCGATGGCGATATAAAAGAGGGAAGAAAGGAGGATGAATATTGTGTGCAGTTAAAAGGGATTTTTGGTGAGTAAAATATGGCTATATTCCTAATAATATTTCAATTGTGGGCCAATTTCTGATATCTGAAAAGCTCCAGTGTTTGTATTTAATCACTAAATGCTGCTAGGAAGTGGATTTTACCCCATTTTCGGGCAATGTTTGCCGGTACGCCAATGATGTTCTTCGCTGTCTTTTCCCAGGAAAATCACCCCCCTGGCCCAGTTGTAATGTCTGAAAAGCTCCAGTATTCGTGGTCAATCATTAAATGCTGCGAGGAAGTGGATTTTACCCCATTTTTTGTGCACTGATTTATTGATTTTTTTTATGTGTTGCAGCTGTTGTTGTTGTTGTTGAGTCACTACGAGCGCCTGAGGATTACCCTCAGACAGCGCTAGAGCTGCCACTGGAACGCGGATTAGTTCATCCGGGGGGTAGTCGGAGGTGAGGGGCAGTCAAATATCTCCGGCTGGATGAAAAACGTAGGGTGCCACGTTCCTTGTTGGCAGCTCTGAGTGGTATTTGTTGGAATTCGCAGGCCGCGGCGAGCGGCCTCTCAGGAGACACCACGTGAAGGTTTCCAACTTTGTCTCCCTGTTGCAGCTGTAGCTGCAGTCGAGGTTTTGGTACACGGTCGATGGTCGCCGGTCGATTGGTCGCGCGGAAGGTTATTGATAATTACCATTTAAATCGTTGCTCAAATTTCCTAAATACAAACTGTGAATTACTATTTAGTGATACTTAATGCCCTAGTAATGATTAGGCTAAAGAAAAGCTCCAAATTTATTTTATTGTTTTTTGTTGGAGAACTTGTTAAGACCCTGACTGATGTAGCTTCTTAAAGGGACAGCCCATGTACATAGTGCTCAGTGAAACTACTCATGGCCATTGTTGGCTTTTATGGATGTGTAGACCGTGTTGTTTTACCTTGTTTTGTCACCGGTCTTTTGGTCACCGGTCCTTTGGTCGCCCGTTGTCGCCGCCCGGGTGACCAATCGACCGCACACATGAGGTTTTATAGCCATAAAATAGTTTTTGAGGGTTGGATTAATTTGACTCGTTGAAGACGCTACGAGAAAATGCACAGACCGCCACTGGTTTCTTTTAATGTTTTTATTTCAGTCAAAGGGTTATTCAGCAATTGATATATTTCAAAAGTCATCACTCAGTACAAATTTATATTACAACAGGTGCCCCACCCACCACCAACCAGTTAATTACAAAATCAGACTTTTGTCTTCATCCAGCTTGCTAGCGCCGTGTTCTTTCAAAACAGTCAGAATTCACGATATCGTGTACCAAAACAATCAAACTAAATTTAAGGAAATAAGACAATTGTATGCAATGGAAATCCCATCTTTTGCAGATACAAATGTAAACAAAGAAAAAAGACAGTTGCAAAAGTCACACCATTTCAGCTTGACCGGTGATGTGCTTTTGAGTTTCGAGTATTATTTTTATACATGGTAAACGTATATTCCGCCATCTGATCGGGTGGAGGTTCACTCGCCAGACTTTGGTTCAGGCAGGCGCAGGATTGATTCTCGCAGGTTTTGGTATGATTGTGAGTGCAGATGGCTTTTTATCTCTCTATGCTCTGTGGCTGATTGGCAACCCCGGTGGTGTTTGAGATGGAGTCCCTCCACAGGTTTGAGTAGTAGTTTGAAGTGGTCATCACAATGCTGCCCTCCCCTCAAAGAAAGTCCAGTACTCCGTGGGAAGGGTGGAGCACACCAGGATCCAGCCACAAAGACAAGACACAAAGCAAACACTTTCTGTGTACATTAGCTCAGTCTCAGTACTTCATGATGAGTGTCAAGATTTATTCCTTCCAAAGGCACTGCTGATGCAGAGGTCTGGCTGCAGCTGGTTTCTTTTTCTTTTCTCATCCTATCTTTTGGAACAGTTTTGTGCAGTCAGCATTCTTTATGTTCCCAGAGATCTGGACTCCAAACAAGGGGTCCTTGTTTCCTCTTTGATTTGTCTGGATAGAGACTTGGGAAATAAACTGGAATAATTAAGCTCATCTCAAGTTTTTCAAATGGGGATGTAGCCTTTTATCCTAAATCAGCTGGAATCCCTACAAGCCTTGCACAGATTCAGGGTACGGAAGATGAATGATGATTAAAATAATATTTAGAGACACTTGCTATGCTTTCCTTGTGCTACATTATTTAACGTGTGGGTCAATTGGATGGTATAATAAATAAAATATTTCCCCAGTAACTAATTAAGTTGGAGGGAAAGACTCATTGTGTATACTGTCAATGCATTACCAAATTTGATATTTTTTTGCAGACGACCCAGTGGTCTGAGTGGTTAGCTCATTGGCCTCGCAGCTCTGAGGTATTGGGTTCAAATCTGGGTCACGTCCACCTGTGTGGAGTTTGCATATTCTCTCTGGGCCTGTGTGGGTTTACTCCAGGTACTACGCTTTCCTCCCACATTCTAAAAACATGCTGTTGGGTTTATTCTGTAATACTATTATATATTTGTGTATTTAATCATTTCTTTATTAAAGCATTCTTCTAATTGTTCAAAGAGTGCTTTGGGCCGTAACCAGTCATCTAGTTCTCTCACAAGGACTGTTTATCTGACATCTCACCCAGTATCGGGCTCCGAAGACTGTTGATCTGGGTTTGCAGCGAAGATTCGTCAAGGACTTTTGCTACTATCAGATGGATATCTATCACTTTCAGGAACACTCGCATAGTGTTCCTACATAGTGACACACTTCGCGCTTCTTTATGTAATTGTTATGTCAAATGAAGGCGTGATTGTTTTAATTCAAATGAAGTTTGTTTTTAGTTTCCTCTTTTGTTATTGTTAAAATACCTTGATTGTTATTATAGTTACAGATGTTGTTTTTGTTTATGCATGTTGGATTAATCAATCACCTTGTAATTGTTTTGATTCATGGCTTTAAAACCGCACGACAAATTACTGTTCGAGGTGATACTTTGGAGATCCATAGATATCCATCTGATAGTAGCAAGAGTCCTTGACGACTCTTCGCTGCAAACCCAGATCAACAGTCCTCGGAGCCCGATACTGGGTGAGATGTCAGATAAACAGTCCTTGTGAGAGAACTAGATGACTGGTTACGGCCCCAAACACTCTTCGAACAATTGGAAGAATGATTTAACAAAGAAATGATTAAATACACAAATAATAGTATGACAGAATAAACCCAACACTACGGTTTTACCTTGGTGTTAACCAATTACACAAAAAAATAATGAAAACATAACATTTGTAGCTCATACTGATTTAATTTTTTGCATGTATTAAAATTACAGTATAGTTAAAGTTATAGTATAGTTAGTGTTTTATGTATAGCACCTTAACAAAACCTTGTTATTTGTTTATGTACATTCTAGAATTTGACAGCTTTATCACACAAGAGAACTCACTTTTGCCTAAATCTTAATCTACGCTTTGACTCCCTCTCTTGGTTTACATGGTATTGAATCACACACCTCTGCTTTACTGTGATTTATGACCAGCATCAACTACTATCTGTATTTAGTTTAAACTTTCATCCTTACCACACAAAGAACAGAACATTGCTGGTCTTCTTGACTCATTCATATAGGTCTGTGTTCTTCAAATGTAAGAGTTCCTTAGGAATGATGCCATCTGCATCTTTGAGCTGCCAGACACTGATGACACTGGACTATTGCTACTGTCTGACCCGGATATTGTTGATGAACTGTAGTTGAACAAGCGGCTTGACTCTGAAGCTGATACTGACCCAGCAGAAGCAGTTGTTCTCTTTCTGTTAATATCTCGGTTTGACATAGCTGAGCCCACAGATGTTGATCCTGAGGTGATCGGTGAACGTTCCGATGACAGCTCGGAGACCATTGACACCTTGGTCTTTGCGGTGATTGGAGAGACAGAGGACAGCTTTGTGGTGGACTTGGTTTTGGAGTTTTTTTCCAGATTGGTTAATTGTTGGATAATCACTCTGCATGGAAATATAGGCACTGTCACAATAGGGGTAAACACGGAGCTGGAGTCACATGCACGAGATGTGATGTATGTTTACATGAACATTAACATGTTATGATTTCTTTGAAATCAAAATTTTCACCCATTTGATTAGTTGCTACTGGTTCTTAACTGTTTGGATTTATATAGCCCTTCTGCAGTGCTGGTTGACAGACGTTTTGATAAAAAACCTATCCAAAGACAATTGCCTTTGACCACTTTTAAGAATGTTTCCATAATGCAACAGACCAACATCGTCAAAGTGGGCGATAGCTGCTGTTGGAATGATTCCTCCCCGTTCCCTTATACAGTGGTACCTCGAGATACCAGCTTAATGCGGTCCGGGACTGAGCTTGTATGTTTCCTATACTAAAAACTAACTAATTTGTTCCAACGCTCTGAAAAAACACTAAAAACGGGATAGTGGATTGGAAAAACATTATAATTTGTTCTAATTCGCCATCTATTAACAAAGTAACAAATAATTACTGGTTTAGTTGTAACAAATAATTACTGGTTTAGTTGTACTAAATTCTGTTTAATAGTTCTTGTTGGGTTTATTCTGTATTACTATTATAAATATAGTTGTATTAAGTCATTTCTTTGTTAAATCATTCTCTTATTATTCTCAAAGTGTTGAGGTCATGAACTGCCGCCTAGTCCACTCTCACATGGACTTCTCCAAGGATTGTTGATCGGGCAAGGACTGGATATCTGCCATTTCCAGCAACGGAGCCCATAACAAAGATATTGTTTCTGCCACGTCCATAACACTCGTGACGCCAACGCAAAGTGGGAGGGTCCTTGTTACTGAAAGGGGACACGGATGCACCTTTCCCACAGTAAGAAGGTTGTCTAAATTGAAACGTTTCAAGAGGAAAACTCCCTAAACAAAGACAAAAAGTCATGTTGAAAACAATTATTGCTTTTGGGGCAATGAGAGAAAAAGGCGGAGGCGTTTCAATTGAGGATACACCTTCTTACAGGAGGGTAAACCGAGAAACATTCACATTTACATTTGATTAACATTACCTACTAAATCAAATTTCCAGCATTCGAGATTGAAAATATATATTTGGACTCGGCAACGTCCCGGTTGCCATATAAGGGGTAAATCTATGGTGGGAAATATGTGTGGTACATTAACAGCAAAAAAATTGAAGATTGGGAAAAGCCTTGTTGCAGAAATTGGTCAAGATTGGAAAGTTTGGACTGACATATTAACCTGTGAAATTTATTTCTGAAACAGGGATTTCCCAAACGGGGGATAATTGGGAGCTGTTAATGGAGTGTAAAGAAGGCAAGCACTATGTGGAGCTACTTTGGTAAAAGGGTGGTCTCAATTGAAACATTGAGGGGACGGGTAAGATAAACTTTCTGACTTAATAAGATACGGGAAACACCAATATTAATTGAAAAGATTATTGCTCAGCAAGCAATACCATCAAACTATAGGGAACTCTTTTATATTGGTTTTGACGTCTCCATATGGTTTCAATTGAGACTAAACCATCTTACAAAGGATTAGAATAAACTACCAGACAAGGGAAAATACGATGGGATCTAACAACTCCCTCAATCACCATTCTTTTGGGGAAAAGTGTTTTTACAAATGAAAAAACGTGTCCTACTTGGCAAGAAAAAAAAATATTGAAACAGTGTTTATCCTGTTACGCAGTAAATAGGAAGTCAATTTTTCCACTGTTTAATCATTTTACCTGCTTAAACCTTACAGGGCATGGTCTGAAGCTGGGGGCGATAAATGAGACGTGGTGTACCGGCGTTCTAAAACAAACTACACCCCTGATACCACGTTCTGGCCTATGGTGGCGGGGTGGTAGATAAATTATACGACTCCTGCCGAAACGCGGCAGGACTAGGTACTTTGGTCTCACTGCTCTTACCGGTGTCTGTTTTTCCATCCACAGTGGAGGAGATACAATTGGCGGCTCAGAATTCGGAGGTGCTGAAGGGTCGACCCTCCCGACATCGTCGAGAGGCATGGAGGGAAGGAGATCCAACATACATTGATGCGATTGGCATCCCCCGGGGCGTACCAGATGAGTATAAGCTGGCTAATCAGATCGCAGCAGGTTGGGAGTCTATCTTCCTTCTAATCACCCCAAACAAAAATGTGGATAGAATAAATTACTTACATTACAATGTCCAAAACTTGGAAATTATATTAAACAGGGATTTGTGGCCATGAAGGAACAACTGGCAGCTACCAATCTGATGGCGTTCCAGGATCGCATAGCGGTGGATATGATCCTTGAAACAGGGGGCTTGTGTGCAATGTTTGGAAAACAATGTTGCACCTTCATACCGAACAACACGTCACCCAGTGGATCTCTCACCAGGGCCATTACTGGCCTGCAAACACTGAACCGCAATATGCAAGCACTCTGGAGTAGATACGTCCGCATTGTCAGATTGGTGGGATAAGACCTTTGGAAAATCTAAAGATTTGGCTACATCCTTCGTGGTGACTATAGGCACAATTACCGCTATCCTAACATTGTGTGGGTGATGTAGTATCCCCTGTTTGCGCTACTTGCTAAGCCGACTTATAACTACTGCAATTGCCCCTACAAATTCTAAAGTACATGAGTTGTATCTTATGGGACGGTTTGGGGAAAGCAGTGAGGTCCAGGAGTACGGTAAATCCGAGGACCAATTGGACGAATATGATTGTTTTTTCTCTTTCAGACCAGCCATGGGAGTAAGGAGTAGGCGGAGAAAATCGCAGTCACCGACATTTCCATTCGTGATTACTAAGAAATGATTAATAACATACATATTATAAAAACGGGGGAATGTTGGGTTTATTCTGTATTACTATTATAAATATAGTTGTCTTAAGTCATTTCTTTGTTAAATCATTCTCTTATTATTCTCAAAGTGTTGAGGTCATGAACTGCCGCCTAGTCCACTCTCACATGGACTTCTCCAAGGATTGTTGATCGGGCAAGGACTGGATATCTGCCATTTCCAGCAACGGAGCCCATAACAAAGATATTGTTTCTGCCACGTCCATAACACTCGTGACGCACTTTGGGTTTTTCTTTATGTAATTATTATATGATTCTTAGGTCAAGGAAGGCATAATTGTTCTAATCTAAATGTTGTTTAGGTCTAGTCTCCTGTTTTTGTTATTGGTAAAATACTTTGATTGTTATTGTAGTCCCAGATGTTGTTTTTACTCATACGTGATGGAATGATCAACAACTCTGTAAATTGTTTTGATTCATGGCAATAAGAGTCGTACGAAAACGTCTATTCGGGGAGACGTTCGGAAGTAGTAGGAGACACTTGCTGACTCTCCCCTCGGATGTTTTACCTGTTGTTATCCATTTCTATTTAATTAAATGTCAATATTTGAATAAGATGTCTGCCTGCAGCTATTGATAATTACGGACGAAGGTAATTATTAATGAACCTAACAGTTCTAAAGCAGCTGCTTTATCCACACTTTCAAAAATAACTCAAAAAATACAAAAAATCACCATTAGAACTCTGTGACGGCGAGTGGCAGTCCAAAGTACATAAGAGAGAATCTTGACACATTGAAATTGTTTTTTGTGAGACAGCCAATGGGAGCCCAGTAGAGTGTTGCGATGTTCTAAAGTGAGAATCAATGCATCCGCGACTATTTCAAAAGAAAATAATGGATAAGGAAATGCATTCACTTTTTGGGGGATTTCATAACTCAGATGTTTTGCATATCTCGAGGCCCCTATTTGCATATAAAAAGCTTTCATAACCGGAAAATTTTGTAGCTAGAGGCATTTGTGAATCGAGGTATGACTGTTTAGTCCTTACAATTAAGACAACACATGCTGTATCCATCTAGTGATCTATACATTGAGCATTCATGATTAAATATGTATTTTCCTGGCAGTGCATTTTCTCGACAACGACACACCACTGAATGCTTTGTTGTACGATGCTGCCTCAAGTTTAACTTCATTACGATAATAATGAATTATATTTCATTGCTATGAAGAAATAAAAGAAATGCATTGAAGAAATCGATTTTTCAGTCATTTTTATTTCATACCTGTCAACTTATACATTTTCCCATATTTTAGTGATTTTTTTTTTTTATCATTTCAAATGTGTACGCCGTATAAAAAGTTTTGTACGGGAAAAAAATAAAAAACACTCTTTCTGCCTTTCCCAACTGGGTACTCGGCAGCAAATGTAGCATGCCTTACCTGATTGCGGATTAATTATTTAATGGCTACAATGAGCACATTTTGCGATGCAACCCTTTTTGAAGCTGGATTTGAAGCAGGACGCAGCCACTTTTAGCTCCTGTTCAATGTGTGGCAGGGACCTGTATTTGCTTGTCAGAGCAGCAACAACAGATAAGACAGTCTCATACAAGTAAGAACTTGCAATTGGAAGAACGTCCACAGTTCTTTGTCCTAAGGGTGGATATTGCTTCTCCACATTCAGCCACTGTGTCTGGGATGTGAAACTTAGCCTTAATGTTGAGCCAGATGTGATGTCTATGAACTGCTCCTACTCTGAAGAGCTGAAACCAGTTGGAGCTGGTGCATTACAAGGATCTTTCACCAAGTCATATTGAGAACCGTTTTCAGGGGGGTAGTTTGTAAAGAATCCCATCAGTGATGAAATATTCTGCTTAAAATAAGAAATCACTGAGGTGATATCATAGCAATGTTCCCTCTAATTTTCCGTTGGTCAGAGTTACTGCCACTGGCTGCCGTGTAAACGGCGCCATCATGGGGGAAGGGGTCAAAAAAAGTTTGGATTTTATTTACTGCACGCCATATGATTGCAGCTGCGCGGAGAAGAGGAGAGTAGTGCACAATTGCGCAATGAAAGCCACCTTGCCTAACTGTGAAACAAAGAAGTATGATGTTCAGCTCCCATCTCCTCACAGATAGGAGAGAAGACTTGTTTTTATTGGTCTGGTCTTTATTAAATTGACTACACCTAAAATGTCAGTCATAACCTCAATTCAGAGGAATGATGCCAGTGCTTCTCTGTGTATAACACAGTGTGTCCACTAAGCATTAGATGAGGCCTTCTTTATGAGAGTCCAAAGTACTTTTCTCATCCCGGCCATAGTCTGCGCACCGTAACTACAAACACTAATGCAGTTCTCCCACTTTAGCCCATTCTCCGCCAGGAAGCAGTTTAGAATTTTGAAGAGCTCATCAGCTGTGGCTCTGTCTTTGACATGTTTGCAAAAAGGTAGATCCCCACACAGGGAATTTGTCATGTCAAAACGCACATAAGCAATAAACAATCAGTCTTTGTTACTTCATCAAATTGTAAGGAAAAAACGTTTGTCTTTGATTTAATCTACCAGCTGTTCTTTAAGATTGTCAGCAATGTCGTTTATACGTTTAGCAAATGTCATCGGAGAGAGGGATAGTTTTTATTTGTGCACCATCATGTCTAATGCTGCAGGTGGTACAGACTTCCCTCAATTATCCCGACTTCACTAATCACAAATTGACTTCTATGTGATTTTTTTCTGCTATTTATTTATTTTTGTTTTTTAAGTTCATAAAAATGTGAAAAACAACGTTGAAACTCGAAAGCGGAAGCCACCTTCCACATACATCAGACATAGGCATTGTCGTCATCATTGACTTGACAAAAAGCCTAGTAGTCATCATACCCTCAGCTGCGTATGACGAAATTGTATAGTGCTTCTCCACTGGTCCGCCATCCCAGGCAAGACCCCTTAACTGACATATTCAGACTTGTTAGCATGCTCCTGAATTGAGGACTTTCTAATCAATCAACCCCAGCACGTGTAGCTAGGTCGCCACATCTCATCTGCCTGAACGCTCAGCATCGGCTCATCCCAAGGCTGTGTACTTGGTCCACTATTCTACTCGCTCTACACGCACTACTGCAGACCCACGCACCCTGAAAACATCATTGTGAAATTTGCGAACGATACAACAGTGGTGGGGATGATCACATGGGAAAATGAGACAGCCTACAGAGATGAGGTCCTAGATTCAGCAAGTGGTGTGCTCTCAACAATTTGACGCTGACTCGTCTCCAAAACCAGAGAACTCATCCTGGACTTCTGACAAAACAAGACTGCTCTGTCGTCTCTGTATATTAATGGCGTATGTTTGGAGCAAGTAGAGACTTTCAAATTCCTTGGAGTCCACATCTCTGTTGATTCGACTTGGGGGGGCAAACACCACAGCACTCATCAAGAAGGTGCAGCAGAGGTTACATTTCCTGAGAGTACTCAGGAAGGACCAACTGAACACCAACTAGCTGTTGAGCTTCTACTGGTATGCCATTTTGAGCATGCTGACCTACGTCATATCAGTGTGACACTCAAGCTGCACAGAAGCCGACCGGAAAAGACTGCAGAGAGTGATCAACACAGCCCAAACTCCTAACCACCCTGTCCAGCATCTACGAATCCTGGTGCCTTAGAAGGGCACAGAGCATTAAAAAAAGACAATACACATCCCGGCTTCCACCACTTCAATCAAGCTCTCCTTTGGAAGGCGCTACAGAGCTCTAACTGCCAAGACAAACAAACTCAAGGACAGTTTCTTCCAAAGAGCTGCCACCGTACTCAACTCGAGTTCTGCACCTAGGACCTAATCAAGACTTATTACTACTCCTTATAATTCTTGTGTTGACCACTTATTTATCTACCACTATTTTGTGAGTATTTATTTATTACAATTTTGTGAGTATTTATTTATTACAATTTTGTAATTATTCATCATTACTATTTTGTGATTATGTATTTATCATTACTATTTAGTGATTATTTATATATATAATTACTATTTAGTGATTATTTATATATATATATATATCATTACTATACATTAATTTTTCGTGTGTTTTCCTGTTTGTTGATGCGCCCATAGACTCAGCGAGTGGTGGGATTTGGCGCTGAAGGTCTACAAAAACTATAGAACTCATGCTGGATTTCAGGCGGAACAAACTTCCCTCTGCTGACCTCACTTGGACAACCCTTACAATTGTGGTCAAAAGTTTACATACACTTGTGAAAAACATAATGTCATGGCTCTCTTGGGTTTCCAGTAATTTCTAAAACTCAGATTTTTCTCTGATAGAGTGATTGGAACAGATACTACTTTGTCAGAAAAAACATTCAAGAAGTTTGGTTCTTTTTTGACTTTATTATGGGTTATCAGAACACGTGATCAAATTTGCTGGGTCAAAAATATACATACAGCAACACAACTTAGCAATTTTGGTGACTTAGAAAGTTGTGTCAGTGAAATGAGAATCATAGCATGGCCTCTTAACTTCTTGTGAGTGATTGAGGGACTACAGCGGGTGACTTCTCCGAGGCCCTTTAAATAGGGCTGATTAGATGAAAACAACCACAGATGCTACAATGGGAAAGTCAAAGGAGCTCAGCATGGATCTGAAAAAGCGAATCCTTGACTTGAACAAGACAGGAAAGTCACTTGGAGCCATTTCAACGCAGTTGCAGGTCCAAAGAGCGACAGTGCAAACAATTGTTTTGTAAGTATAAAGTGCATGGCACTGTTTTGTCACTGGCACGATCAGGAAGAAAACGCAAGCTATCACCTGGTGCTGAGAGAAAATTGGTCAGGAGGGAGAAGATTCAACCAAGAGTCACTAAAAAGCAGATCTACCAAGAATTAGAAGCGGGTGGAACACGTGTATGTGTCCACAGCCATGCAGGAAGCAAGCCCTTGCTCCAAAAATGGCACCTTAAGGCTCGACTGAAGTTTGCTGCTGATCACATGGACAAAGATAAAACTTTCTGGAGGAAAGTTCTATGTTCAGTCAAAACAAAAATCGAGCTGTTTGGCCACAATGCCCAGTAATATTCACCCAAAAATCACCAAAAAGCAGAGGTGAAGCCTTTAACTCCAAGTACACCATGCCTACCGTCAAGCACGGTGGTGGCAGTATTATGCTGTTGGGCTGTTTGCTGCCAATTGAACTGGTGCTTTACAGAGAGTAAATGGGATAATGAAGGAGCAGGCTTACCTTCAAATTCTTTAAGACAAGTCATCAGCCCGAAGATTGGGTCTTGGGCACAGTTGGGTGTTCTAACAGGGCAATGACCCCAAATACACATCAAAAGTGGTAATGGATTGGCTAAATCAGGCTAGAATTAAGGTTTTCGAATGGCCTTCCCAAAGTCCTGACTTAAACCCTATTGAGAATTTATGGACAATCCTGAAGAAACAAGTCCATGTCAAAAAGCCATCAAATTTAACTGAAGTGTTGTGTGCTAAAGCGAGCAGTGACTGTAAAATTAAGCCGCTACTGGTGTTCAATGCATAGAACACACGTGCCTTCAAGAGACACGACAGAAGGAAAACCTACAAGTGATGTGGTGCGCAAATTCTAAAGCTTGGATTACATGTATTGTGAAGATATTTGTGTGCATCAATATCAAAATATTTCGAATGGGAGGCAAAAACAATCCTGTTGTTTTTTTTTTGGAGGGTAGGAACTAATTCATTTGTTTTCAGTTCATTTCAATGGGAAACGTCCGCTTGAGTTACGATATGCTTGTCATACGATCTCAGTCTCGGAACGGATTACGATCGTCAGTCAAGGTATCACTGTATGTATTTTTCTTCCCCATTTTCAAACATTTTTTGAAACAGCTCCAGGGAACCAGGAGGCCAGTGCTAAAGTGCCACATGCGGCCCGAGGACTATGGTTACCGACCCCTGGGCTAGGCTAACAGCACTCAGGTGTTGACACTGAGGTCATTTGGAGACTAAAGAGGCCATAGTGCTTCTAGATAAACACAAAAACCTACTAAAATAAAACTGGGTATTATCCGAAACCCCCGCCCGGCCAGTCCGCGATCTTTCTTATAGCTCTGTGGTCTATTACACTCGATTAATTAGTTGGTTTAATATTAACTTACCTTTCCTCTTGACCACACAGTGGCTTGCACACTGACCACAGATAGCAAAAACCACCAGCCATTTGAAAGGCGGAGCCGACCCAGCCGAGGAACAGTGGAGTGCCAAGATCAAACCTAAGGTCAATTGTTGCCATGTTAAAGTTTATTTTGGAATATTTTTATGGTACAGAACTGATGATTCTCAACTTACTTAAGACCATCAAAGTTAGGGTTGAAATATTCCACTGAGACATATTGTGCATAAACAGCATAGCCACTCGTGGAAAGCAAACCTGCACACAGAGATCAAAATTATATTTTACAAAAAGAATCGTTCCATTATACATTGGGGGTTGGGTTGAATGCCAGTTTCAACACTCTGGCAAGAACTCAAATGATTACATCTATGTAAGCATTAATCTTCACTTATTCATTTTCTGAACCACTTATCCTCACAGGGATCAGTAAAATTGCAGTGTTCAACCAACCTACTGAGCATGTTTTTAGGATGTGGCCGCCCAACTATTAATTTAACAGTTAATTGGTTTACAATAAGACTGTACCGCTGATAATGTGGCACCACCCGCTGGTATGAATCTTCCTGTATTTTGACAGATCTTCCCCACCTAGGAAAGTGCACTCCATGCCCAATATGCCAAGCACAAAGCCCAGCATGCCCACTGATAAAGCAGCCATCAGCAGACCGCGAACAATCTGGATGTGACCTGAGATCACAAAAAAAAACACACACACAGTACTAGCCACTGCCATTAAAGTTCAGTTTAAGGCTTCTTCAACAACACAGTACTTACCTTCCACTGACCAGAACACAGGGAAGTCGTAGCAGTTACTAACAGCTGTTGAGTCTGTAAAGCAAGATTTCCACAAACTGGACCAGTACCAGGCCACCTTCAAAATGGAAGAGCCTCCCATTCCTCCAACTGAGCTCATCTTCCAGCCTTCCATGGCCATGGTGCAAGCCACAAAGATCCAGCCCAGTACTGTCATCAAGAAGCCCCAGATCTGAACCACTCGGATCCGCATCTCTGGGCACCTACCTCCTTATCTTATGTTGGTATTGCTTTGATATTTTTTTCTTTCTGCCTTTAAGTTCCCACTAGTGACCAATCATGGTGTACTTTCCTTAAAATGCCAACAAATCTTGAGTAGTTTAGTTTAGAAAAAGCCAAGTGAGTTGCAAATACGAGGCAGATATTTGTTCTTGTTGTTCAGCAGGTTTTTTTGTTTTGTTTTGTTTCAGCTTGTTGGGAGATGTGACTCAATCACGTTCCCACTGTCAAAGATGACAGTTGTGAGATTAGAGACTGAGCTGAAAATGCTCATGTAAGCATTTGACTCCAATTACTTAGAATTTGTTGTCCACACTAGAATGCCAAGTAACCGCATGTGGCTGATGAGGTTAATGCAAATTTTACCAAAAACTGTACACAATTTTGCCTTTAAATTGTGATCGAAACATGTTCCAGCAGAGACTGCGGACATCATAGCGTCAGTCATTGTTGAGGGCAGCTTATGAGACACTTCACTGAAATCTTACTCTGCCTACATTATTATAATTAAAGCATGCCATAATGGCTTAATGTCAATGTGATGTGCCCGGTAATTAATATTCTGTCATCAACCGTGAATTGGCCAGTTTGACTTTAACAGGCTTGAATGTAGCACAGTGAAGCTTTTGTGAACATTGGAAAAATGTTGGCCTTGTTAAAAGTGAGTTTTAAAAAAATCGTGAATATGGTAAAATGTCACCACTGTTTCAGTGTGGCTTAATGTTGCTCTCATGTTGCTGTTCATTGCTGCAAATTCCAAACTGAGGGCTGGGGTGGGCAAACCTGTCCTCGTGGGCCGCTGTGGGTGCAGGTTTTTGTTCCAACTGATCCAGCACAGACACCTTAACCAAAGAGATTTTTGCAGAAAACAAGAAGCACATTACTGCAATCTAATGATTACAATTGTAGGACACCAGATTGGTGAAAAGGTGTCCTCTTTATGGGTTGGAAGGAAAACCTGCACCCGCTCCGGCCCTTTGTGGAATAGTTTTCCCACCCCTAGAGTGTGTCAAAGTGGTAGACCGGCGGCCATATTCAGTGACCCACATTAGTTTGTGAGCCCATTAAAAGCAAATCATGTACGTTGTCTTAATATTTTATGTTATGCTAAGATTATAGAAATATATAGTATTTAGTTTAGTTGTTAAAAAAATATAGCATTTTTTTCTTCGTTTTTGATTCAAAAATCTTTTTGTCTCATCTCATTTTCTGAACCGCTTTATGTTCATAGCGTCGCGGGGGTGCTGGAGCCTATCGCAGGGCACAAGGAGACAGACAACCATGCACACTCACTCATAATTAGTGGCAATGTAGAGTGTCCAAAAAAGCTAGCCAATAGCAGGTCACAGTCCTCTCAAACCATTCATGTATGGTAGCAAATCTAGGATAACACTGATAAATAAGAAATATGACCTTAATAAACTCAACACCGTGGAACAAAAGATCAGCTCTTTACCCTCAGCAGTATTTTCAAGGGGTCATAGGAGTTTGTCCAACCAGTCGAAATGTGATTTGTGGACTAGGTGAAGGCCTACCCCGGGAAGTCCTTGCGCCGGTGACTCTGGGAGCATGGGGTACGCATTTACACGAGGGAGTTCCAGGGAGAAAGACAGTGCCCATGATGTTCTTATGAGCAGTATGCTCGTCTATCAAAATTTGTCTCGTATCTCAAATATTTGCTAGAAATTGCTTGTCTGTCGAGAGACTTGTGTGTCAAGGTATTACCGTAGTTCATTTCTATGGGAAACGTTGATTTGAGATACCATTAAATCGACATACGAGCTCAGTCCCGGAACACATTAAGCTCGTATCTCAAGGTCTGTCTGGTGAAAGAAAGCACATGCGCATATTATGCTGAGAGCATGACAATATTAGCAGTCCACTCACGTTTTTGTCCGCTACCAGCCGGAATGAGTAAAGCGAGACCAGTTCTACACAAAATGTACCAAAAAAAATCCTGTACAAAAGTTGTTATAAGGCGTGTACAAGTTGAAATGATCAAAAACGTGTAAAATAAGGCCAAACGTACTAGTTCACAGGTATGTACTGATATTATGTTTAAAAAAACTACAATGCCATAAATTGGCATTGTTTATGAAAGCAGTGAAGAGGAATGTGTCTGCGGGTGCTGGCTGAAGTTTGTCCCTTATAAATATTCAGGTGCGGATTGAGGGCTTCTTTGTGGGGGAAACTGCCATAAAGTGTACGGATTCTCTGAAATGTGACCTATTGGTTCATGGATGTCGGACCATTCATGAAAGACATTCATATAACTTGTCATTCTACTTTGATGATATTAAAATAAACACACTTTTCAACATCTAGACAAGGCCATTGTTGTTTATTAGTGCATGGAAAAACTTATTCTATCATTTTTTAAAAAATATTTCTCTTTCAAAGTTCACTCATTTGCCCGATGTGGGTTTGATTAGCAATTTCACACGTAGGCATTTCTTCCGAATTGCCTGGATGGCTCCCGAAGCTCTCTTTGGAGGCTGCTTGTGGTCTTGCTGTGCTCACCATGCGCGTGTGTAATCACAGCAGTGCCGCTTGAGGAATGATTGACTCTGCAAATATCAAGAGAACGTAATTTGATTAGAACAAAGTGACAACAACACGACACTCAAATTATTTATTGTGCCTTTTGATTTTGTGTTGTTTTCAATTAATTCCCCGTTGCTTTCAGGTTACTTTTTCCTTATTCTGAAAGAATAGGGCCATTGGAAATAAATGGAGATATTTTTATCAAGCTTTATTTAAACACAAAACCATAAACAGCTTTATATTATTATAATACTTATAAATTGAATATAAAATGTAGGAAATGATTCAGAAAATGCACAATTTCAATGTTTTGTCCTTATAAATTAATTTGACTTTTTCTGTCAAAAACTGTTTTGCCAAAACCGTAAATGTGTGGGGCATAAATTAAAGTAGTCTGCATCATGAAAATGTTGTTTTTAGATTTGTCAAAGCCAAAATATTACATGCAAATAAGGAATAGGACACAATTGAATTGATTTTACATAGAGGTGGCTGAGTGGTTAGTGTGCCACATTCCAAAATCATGCATGGTAGGCTCTTTGGGCGCTCTAAATTGCCCCCAGGTATGATGAGCGTGAATGATTGATTGTCTCCTCGTGCGCTGCGATCGGCTGGGATTGGCTACAGCACCCACAATGACCCTTGTGAGGATAAGCAGTTCCGAAAATAAATTGATGGTCATTACATTGACAGTGTATTTCCAACTATGGCAAAGCCACGGAATTGCTGTAAATACTTCCCATTTTCAGGATTCAACTTGCCTGAGGCTTGCGCCCGCTGATAGGGAGAGACAGAAAATCAAACCACCCAAGATGCATAACACAGATCCAGCCCAGCCAATGAAAAGTGCTGCTCCCAGTTCAAACCTGTCAGAGAAGTTTTTTAAACAAAGCTTTAAACTTGAATAGCCTTTCGACTACCATTTAGTACCGAGTGCAATGATCGCGCCGAGACGTCGTGGCTCGATCAGGAGGGATTTGGACCCAGTAGCGGGGAAGCAGGAGGGAACGAGACGAACTGAGCCCATGATAGTACTTTTAATGACTCAAAACGCTTTACAAAATAACAAGGACTTGTACATCCTAAAACAAAACCAGAGCATGAAGAACAGTACCTTTGCAGCGATGTATACTGTAACATGCAGGACGATCCGACAATGACTACCACTTCCGCGGTGCTTAAATACCCACATCAGGAAGTAATCAAGGATCATTTGAAGCTGCTTTAGACTAACGGCAAGCCAGGAGGGACCAACGAGTTGCTCCTGACACTGAGTTTGAGTTTGATTTTTTTTAATGAGGGACAGCACATATTTATATTCATGTTAAAGAACATATATATGTGAATATCAGTGGCGGTCTGTGCATTTTCTTGTAGCGCCTTCAATGAATCAAATCAATCCAACCCTCAAACTATTTTATGGCTATAAAACCTCGTGTGTGCGGTCGATTGGTTGTCGGTATTTTCGTCGCTGCCTTTTGGTCGCCGGTCTTTTGGTCGCCGGTCTTTTGGTCGCCGGTCTTTTGGTCGCCGGTCTTTTGGTCGCCGGTCTTTTGGTCGCCGGTCTTTTGGTCGCCAGTCTTTTGGTCGCCGGTCTTTTGGTCGCGGTCTTTTGGTCACCCGGACGGCGACAACGGGCGACCAAAGGATCGGCGACCAAAGGACCGGCGACCAAAGGATCGGCGACCAAAGGACCGGCGACCAAAGGACCGGCGACCAAAGGACCGGCGACCAAAGGACCGGCGACCAAAGGACCGGCGACCAAAGGATCGGCGACCAAAGGACCGGCGACCAAAGGACCGGCGACCAAAGGACCGGCGACCAAAGGACCGGCGACCAAAGGACCGGCGACCAAAGGACCAGCGACCAAAAGACCGGCGACAAAACAAGGTAAAACAACACGGTCTACACATCAATAAAAGCCAACAATGGCCATGGGCAGTTTCCCAAAGCCGACGTGTGAGTGTATAAGAGTTTGTATGTACATGTGCTGTCCCTTTAAGAAGCTACATCAGTCAGGGTCTTAACAACTTCTCCAACAAAAAAAAACAATAAGAGTCTGGGAAATTTTGAGCTTTTCTTTAGCCTGATAATTACCAGGTCATTAAGTATGACTAAATAGTAAACCGCAGTTTGTAGTTAGGAAATTTGAGCAACCATTTAAATGGTAATTATCAATAACCTTCCGGGCGACCAAAAGACCGGCAACCAAAAGGTTGGTGACCAAAAGACCGGCGACCAATCGATCGGCGACCATCGACCGTGTACCAAAACCTCGACTGCAGCTACAGCTGTAACACAAAAAATAATCAATAAATCAATGCACAAAAATGGGGTAAAATTCACTACCTCGCAGCATTTAATGATTGACCACGAATACTGGAGCTTTTCAGATATTACAACCGGGCCAGGGGGGTGATTTTCCTGGGAAAAGACAGCGATGAACGTCAATGGCGTACCGGCAAACATTGCCCGAAAATGGGGTAAAATCCACTTCCTGGCAGCAATTAGTGATTAAATACAAACACTGGAGCTTTTCAGATATCAGAACGTGGCCCACAACTGAAATATTATTGAGGAATATAGCCATATTTTACTCACCAAAAATCCTTTTTAACTATACACAATATCCATTCTCCTTTCTTCCTTCTTTTATATCGCCATCGAAGCTAATGCTGAAAGTCCAACCTGTTCTGTCATATTTCTGGCAAAGTCCGTCTTGAAAATGGCTTTGAATCAAAACAACAATATATTTACTTGTGCAGATACAGTTTGGTAGCTCTGGCTAATCACTACCCAATCATAGTTGGTGAAAGCAATGACATATCCCTACGCCTGCGACAAGGCATTGTGGTGTTGCCAACTCAAAATCTGATTGGTTAAAGCACCAGTCTTATCGACGCTTGTTTAATGCAGCAGAGCCTGAAGAACTAATTTTGAAGGCCTTGGGCAGATTTCTGAACCTGGTAACAAATAATGGCTGAAATGTGATTGGTTAAATGCTTCAATATGAAAACACACATCTGGAAGCAGTGCAACCGGGGGGAACGTAATGAAAGGAAGCTAAAAGACAATTTGGAAATATTTAATAACTATTGATGGACTAAATATAATAATATATGATTCAGATATTTCTTAGGCCAGCAGAGAATGCCTTGAAGGCCCTGACGGCCCGCCACTGGTGAATATGTAAGATTGTAGCCAAGGGCTAATTTCCATCTTTAGTCAGTGGTGGTGGTTGGCTTTCTTCCCAATACTTTCAAAGCTTGCGTATAAATGGTTTAAATTGGTTTTAGGGGTTGTTTTGCATACCGATGACAAACTTGTTAGGCAGTAAGTCGTGTGATATGATCAATGTGTCAAAATATAATTTTGTTGACTCAGCTGTTTGATTGTTTTTGATGAAACTAAAATTAGACAAATTGAATTTAATTGAATTCAGCATGTTTTTTTTATATGTCGTTTAAAGGCTAATTAAGAGTCAAGAGTAATTCCTAGGTATTTAAATTCTTGGACTACATTGATGGTTTTGCCTTGGACTAAAACATTGGGGTCACTGTTATTTGTCGCACTTTTTGAGAAGTACCATATTTTCACGACTATAAGGCATTTAAAGTCGCAGTGTCAGTAACGACTGCCATTTCTGTATTTGACACACACAGGACGCACTTACGCAATTAAAGGCGCAGCCAGGCATGGCAAAACATACACCAGCTTAAACCTACGGACGCGTTAAAAACACGTTTTTAAAAAGGCAACGGAATGTTCTTACGTCAGGTACAGGTATCACAAAGCATGGACAAATAGACTTAAGGACAGTTTTTCCCAAAGCCATCAGTACTCTGAACTTGCGTTAGCATGACACAATCCCATCAGGCAATAACGTTTCTATTGCCATCAAAGCTAATGCTGAAAGTCGAGTCTGTCCCGTTGTATTTCTGGCATAAGTTTTGATTCTATTTAGAGCTGAAAAGGTCTGTTCGACAGAAGCAGTGGACACGGGAATAGTCACTGCCAAACACACTAATATCTACAGCCGCACCATGCTCACACTCAGATTTTTCTGCACAAGGAAGACAAAGAGATCAGTGGAAGATTTTCCTGCAAAATCATCTTTGGCATACATTACAATCAGTTCTGTTCTGTTCAGATCGAAGTTTTCCGTGGCACTGTATACAAGACAAATTTAGTTATACGAGCATACAGCGGCCTTTCTGGTTGCAACTCCCTCATGTAATGTCTAAACGAGCACTGGAAGGAGCGTTACATTCAACTTCAATTTAAACAATTTCAACTTATGAACAATTTCAACTTATGAACAATTTCAACTTATGAACAATTTCAACTTATGAACAATTTCAACTTATGAACAATTTCAACTTATGAACAATTTCAACTTATGATCAATTTCAAATTATGAACAATTTCAACTTATGAACAATTTCAACTTATGAACAATTTCAACTTATGAACAATTTCAACTCATGAACAATTTCAACTTATGAACAATTTCAACTTATGAACAATTTCAACTTATGAACAATTTCAACTTATGAACAATTTCAACTTATGAACACTCAACTTATGAACAATTTCAACTTATGAACAATTTCAACTTATGAACAATTTCAACTTATGAACAATTTCAACTTATGAACAATTTCAACTTATGAACAATTTCAACTTATGAACAATTTCAACTTATGAACAATTTCAACTTATTAACAATTTCAACTGATGAACAAGCGCTCTGAACGTAACTCATTTGTAAAAAGGGGAGCGTCTGTACTACTTCCCGGCAAGTTGGCAAGTGGTCGTGCATTATCCTATTGTGAGGACATTTGTGTGCATTATTTTGGGAATATTTTGAAGGGAAGTGTTGGGTTTATTCTGTATTACTATTATACATATATGTGTAGTAAATCATTTCTTTGTTAAAGCATTAAATCAGTCTTTCTATTGTTCGGCTCGAGGTCATAAACAGCCACCTGGTCCACTCTCACGTGGACTTCTCATCCAAGGATTGTTTATGCTACATCTCACCCAGTATCAGGCTCTGAGGGCTGTTGATCGGGAGGCAGCAAGGACTCGAAATATCTGCCATTTCCATAACACTCGTGACGCACTTCGGCTTTTTTTTATGTAATTGGTATATGATTGTTAGGTCAAATGAAGGCGTGATTGTTTTTATCCAAATGCCTTAAAGCCGTACGCGAAAGACTGTCCGAGAGGATACTTTTGAAGATGTATCTTCCCTTAAGGTTCTTATCTGTTATCCAATCTATTTAATTAAATGTCAATAATTGAATAAGATTTCTGCCTGCAGTGATTGATAATTACAAAGAAGGGAAATTATTGATGAACCTATCAGGAAGACAAAAGAAAACAACCCTCGATAAGTTGCATCTGAAAGTAAGGGAGGAGGCGGGGCAAACACAGCCAACCTGGGAAAAGAAAGGTATAAAAAATATAAAATAAAATTAGATTTAAATTTTGTTTCAGGTTAGATTAAATGTTTTTTTGAGTGTCTGCATCTCTCTCTGTCCCTCTCTCTTCCCTGGCTAATTTTAGAATATTAAACACATTTTAGTACTATTAAACCACTAGTTATTACTAGTTGTTACTTTGTTAATAGATGGCATATTAGAACAAATAAAAGAAAATTCCAATCCAATATTCTGTTTTAGGTGTTTTTCAGTGGGTTGGAATAAATTAATTTGTTTAAGTTAAGAGTAAATCGGCATACGAGCTCAGTCCCGGAACGCATTAAGCTTGTATCTCGAGGTACCAGTGTATTCCCAAAACTCGAGGAGGGAGAGAAACATCAGTCTTTCGTGGTCTTAAAATCTGGCCTGCGTCTGTTAAATGAATAAATTGTCCATATTTCTGTCGTGGCATTGGTGGTAGTGTGCGCGAGAATCTTGCGCTTGAACTCTTCGTTTAGGAGTTACCCGTACTGCGTTTAGTGGCCTCATAGATTGCCTCGTATCGGCTCCTCTCGCTTTCTATTGTGTTACAAAACTCCTTTAATCTTGCAAGACAAAACTGTACATCCCGGTTGTTGTTCTGTAGTATTGAAAAAAAGACGCCTGAATGTTTAAAAATGCAAATAACAAAGCCATCCAGACGTGCTTTAAATCCCTCAGCACACTTGTTGTAGTCATCATGCTCCAGGATGTGACAAGACAGTTCCTTTAGAGCAGCTCTCTTCTCAAATACTATTGACCACTCTGGATGTGTACTGCCACCGTTTTGCTCCAACATGAGGCAGATGCCGTTGGCAGATTTCGTCCAGCAGCTGTGTGCGTCGGGGTGATCTCGAACAAATGCAGCAAACCCATTTAGTGAGCAAAAATATCTTGCATTCTTTGATTTTTGAGGCCCTCTGAGTCAGTATTAAATTGAGCTGGTGTGCATAGCAATGTATGAATAGAGCCAACGGTGCTCTCTCCTTAATTTTAACCTGCAACCAATTTATTCCAGAAGACATGACCGCTGCACCGTCATAACACTGTGCCACGACTTTACCTAGACATTACTTTTGCACCAAAAATTGAATGATAAGACCTGCAATGTGATCCGCTCGCTCCTCACTGGTAACATTTTCAAATCTGACAAATCGCTCCTTGACCCCTTTGCCCGTGAGATGACGCAGAACCAGTGCGAGTTGTCCTGCATTACTCGCGTCTGTTGTCTCATCCCCCATTACAGAGACAAACAGTACTTTTTAAAATTTTCCTCTTGATCTCTTCCTCCATCACTTCAGCAATATCAGTGATTATGTCATTTTGTATTTTGCCTGACATGCTACTAAACACTTTATTGGTGGACAGGTGGTAATGTAAATCTGTGATTCTCTCAGCAATGAAACATAATTTCCTTTGTTTGGGGATGCAACGATTTCATCGTGTCCCCGAAATGAAAGTTCCTGCTTGCCCAAAAATGGACATAGTCCATCAAACTTTTTCAGATTTCCCTAATTTTCTTTACCTTTTCGTTGTGACACTCCGTTTCCCTGCGCACTTGCTCGCTGAACTGTAACTCCACTTGGCTTTCCCCAAAAGTTTTGGAGCGCACCGTTGCTTGTAAGTGTCTGGCAGTGCTTTGGTGTGTCGTTGTGGCTCTGGTTAAACAAGTCAAATTTGCAAATCCAGTGTTGCTACAAACACCATGTCGATCGGTGTCAAATAACAAGGACTCCCAGCAATACAATTTGCAGTGTTCCTCTGGGCTTGTGAGCCAGGGGTAGCGCTCATAGTTAGCGAACTGAAAGTAGCGGACAAACCCTTTTCCCGGTTGTAACAGGCTTGCTAGTTTCGGAGTTGACCGCCCTTTCTCAATGATGTCCATTTTTTTCTGGACAAGTCAGTCTGGTAAATGGCTTTGTCAGAAAATCTGCAACCAAATCCATTTGTTTTCCTCCGTCGGCCATTGTGGGTGGAGTTTGCTCACTCTGGCTCACTCACTCTGGCTTTGGCCCGCCTGCTCTATCACTAGCCAATCATAGTTTGTGTAAATGATGGCGTATCCCTACACCCACGAGATGGCCTTAATGTTGCCAACTCAAAATCTGATTGGTTAAAGCAACAGTTTTATCAATGCTTGTTTCATGCAGCAGAGCTTGCAGAACTAATTGTGAAGGCCTTAATGCTGATTTCTCACCCTGGCAACAAATAATGGCTGAAATGTGATTGGTTAAATACTTCAATATGAAAACACGCATCTGGAAGCAGTGCAACCAGGGGGAAAACAATGAAAGGAACCTTACGAACAATTTTGAATTACTTAAGTATTCATTGACAAAATATATTTAACATCAGTCTGTGATTCAGATATTTCTCAGGACAGCAGAGAAGGCCCTGACGGCACACCACTGTGTTTAAGTGTAGTTGGGATTTTTCAAGACAGTTAATCACACTTGTCATTGCCACTGTAAGTTCTTGTGCAGAATGATTTTTTTCATTTGTCTGTGGGGAAAAAACTGGGCTTTTTTTTAAAACGATGCAATCAAAGGCAAATACAAAAACACTTCAGTATTTGGTATCATAAGAAACCTCTAAATCTCCTCAAGAGTGGACATCATATAAATCCAATTTCTGTCATTACCTACTTTTGAGCGACAAAGAGCGGGTTGAAGAAGTCTGTAGTTATCCTGTGCGCATATAAGGAGCAGGCAGTCACGCAGCAGAAGCCTATGGAGGCAAATTGAAAATAACTTCTTTAATTTTGCATTTTGATAACAAGAAAGGCAAAGATTAATTTCACTCATGTTTTGGGAGTAAGTTTTACCACTGAAGATGTAATGAAATCCTGCGAAGACTACAAGGCTAGTTTTGATGGTCTTCGAACCTCCTACTTTTGTGCACTTCATCCCAAGCAGTGCAAGTATGGCACCAATGAAACCCAGACACACAGATGAAATCATCAGGCCCCGACATACTTGGATGTATTCTTGATATCAAAACAAAGGAGTCGGAAGAGTAATGATTACCATTTGATTTATTATTACATTCTCGTAAAAGTTGGGAGGAAGAACAGCTTTCAGGCTGAAGATCAAATTTGAACTCCACTCACCATCCAAAGCTAGCATGGAAGGAAAGTCCTTACAGTTGGAAACACCAGTGGAGTCGGTCACGCATGTCTTCCATAGGTTGGACCAGAAGGTCGCTGTAGTGATAACAGTCCCATCAACTGAAGAGACCTTCCAATAGTCGGTGGGAAGTGTGGATGTCATGAGGATCCACCCTAACATAGACAAGAGAAAAGCAGAAATCTCTGTTGCCATGGAGCTCATTGTATCTTAAATTTGGATTCAGAAAACAAATCAGGATAGGAACTTTAACGCCCTAGCTGGTGAGACATGAAGAAATGACTGAGCAGCTCTTGGTGGGTTGGTCCAGAACTGGTGCGTCAAGGTTGGCAGACACTTGGTGTGAATTCGGTACTTGAGGCTCTCTTAAGAGACATACAAAAATGTTTTTTATGGACATCAATCCACACTGCATCCAATGGGGTATTGTACACTGTAAAAGATGTGAGTGATCCCCAGCAAGAAAAACACATAAAAGGAAGACAGATAGCACATACATATTTAGGGCTCTGAATAGTTGCTTGCTTTCATATTATACTAAATATATCGGGTTCTCCTCTACATACTATCTCACGAGCTCAGTACTGTTCAGTACTGGAGTGCCATCGTGTGGTGATCTGCAAAGGTTGGAGAGCGCCAGTTATAATTTGTCGGCTCGTTGGAAGTTAATAAAACACAAAACACAAAATTTGGAAGAACTGTTAATGGTCTCATATTTTAATTGAGTTTGCCCTGATTTAAAACATTTAAAAAAATAACTAAACAGTAACAATAGTCTTTTATACATTATTGTTTATTTTTATTTCACAATGAATTTTTGTTGGTGACTGAAATGATGTGATTATTTTTTGTGACCTTTTTTTGAATTGAAAAAAAGGTAAAAGGGTTATTTGAAATGGAAAAAAAGGAAAACGCTAAAACTTTTATCTGAACTGGGCCTTAAACTTCTGAAAATTTGTCAGGATCCAAGTTTTTAATGCATTTGTCATCTCCAATGGTAGGAAGATTTTTAATGAAATGTTGATCTTAAAAATAGTTTATGATATTGAGAGCTGCATTTTGTTTCAAACTCTAAATCTGTGCTGCCCCTGCCTGACTTAATTTGACAAGGCTATAAAACTTCTCAATTCACCATTCTGAGTGCCTTAGAGGAGGAATCATCTGCCAAAAGACTTTAACAAATATACCACAACAAAATGAACATCCAAATGAAAGTGAATTCAGACAAACATTTATTTATTGTATTGATTTTGTTATGGATATATTTCAAATGTAATATTTTTATCAAAATAAACAAAGCTCAATTCCTTTCCTAAGACAATAAATAAGGGGAGAAGGAAAGTCATGGTGACAAATGTGTTTGATTTTTGTGCATACGGTTGTATACTATCTATTAGTTTTCAACTCTCAAAGTTTGGTATGAGTAATATTGGAGGTACACACATGAATCTTGTTTTTTTAAAATGTTGTTAAAACACATTTCAGTTGTATTCCACGTATAAATACAGAAAATTTTAAAGAAACGTTTATTTTTTAGTTTTTGTGATTTGTATATTTCATAAATTCATTAATTTTTAACTCATTGCCTGCCATTGACAATAGTCTGCCATATTCTTTAAACTGGGGTTCTGGCTCTGAATACTGATGTTTCAGTCCTTGCCCCTTCCAGTCAAAAAATTGCACCGTCAATGGCAGCCCACGGCCGCAATAACCTCCTGACTAACAGTAGTTCATATTTGTCCTCTGCAGAGGACATTTGAAAACTAAATATCTCACACCCAGTGCATCCGATCACATTAACTCCCTTCGTACTCTATGGGGGACATTCAGAGCTTTCCAATGATACCAAATTATTTTGCAGTAATCCAATTACTTCACATAATTTTACGAATTTCAAAATAAATGTGATTGGACAACATTTTTGTTCCCAGTAGTCAAGAGGTTAAAGCACATTGTTAATTTTCAAACCATGTATAATTATGTATTTAAAAACTGGGAGCTACAACATTAATGTATTACTTGCAGGGCAGAGTACAAACTTTACTAGATAAACATATATAGGTAGACAATAGTTAATTCAGTCTGCCTTTCGCTCAAAGACAACTGGGTTTGGCCCCAGCAACCCCCACAACCTGTTTGAGGATGGGTGGTATGGAAGATGAATGAATTAATGCTTAAAATGTATGATAGAACCGTTGTTGTCGGGAAGCTTGTATAATTTTTCAGGATATGCAAATTAATAAAATTAATCTTTAACTATTTTTGCTGAAGTATTAATCCCTTCGAACTGATTGTTTAATTTAGAATTGCAAAAGTTCTCAGATTCCGGTCTCTCAACATGAATTAATAAACATCTCTCCCTACTAATGTACACTATAAACAATCACCAGAATGCCTACCCAAGTGCCACACACATACTTGGAGATTTTAATCAGACAAATCTCAAAACTGCTCAAAAGTCCGGCGACCAAACGTCCGGTCATGGTTATATTTTGTCCATCAATACTTAAAAGAATTTAAATGATTCCAAATTGTCTGTTAGCTTCCTTTCATTGCTTTTCTCCCTGGTCACACTGCTTCCAGATGTGTTTTGATATTGAAGCATTTAACCAATCACATTTCAGCCATTATTTGTTGCCAGGGTCAGAAATCTGCCTCAAGGCCTTCACAATCCGTTCTGCAAGCTCTACTGCGTTAAACAAGTGTCGATACTACTGTTGCTCTAACCAATCAGATTTTGATTTGGCGACACTGAGGCCATTTCTCAGACATAGGGATACGTCATCGCTTTCACCAACTATGATTGACTAGTAGGTGGGACCAAAGCCAAAGTGAGCCAGCCACAGATAGCAAACTCCACCCACAATGTTGCTATTACTCACACATAGACCAGAAAAATCCAGGTCGGTCCACATTGTGTGGAGTTTGCATGTGTGGGTTTCCTCCAGGTACTCCAGTTTCGTCTCACATTCCAAAGACAGGCATGGAAGGCTGGTTGGAAACTAAATTGCCCGTAAGTATGAGAGTGAGGGTGAATGTTGTCTGCCCCCACGTGTCCCCCACCTCTTGCCCGAAAGTATTCTGGGATAGGCTCCAGCACTCCCCACGTCCCTTCTGAGGATAAGGCGGCTCAGAAAATTGATTATTGACTGAATGAAAGTCACTGAATGTGTAGTGGTTCATTCCCATGACTTCATTCTGGGCCATTCAGTGGTGCTGTGATTGTGAGTGTGACTGGTTGTCTCTCTGTCTGTACCCTACGGGTGGATGGCGACCAGTTTAGGGTGTAATAGTCCGCCATTCGCCAGAGGTCAGCTGGGTTACGATCCAGCAATCCACCACCCTGACAAGGAAAGTGGCGTAGAAAATGAATGAATATTTTATCAGTTGTTAATTTGAAATTCTCGAAAATGCAGTCTGGCATCTACGGTTTTCTTTTGGAATCTTGTCGAGACTGCCAATCGTGCAAGAAGGGTGAAAGATTGGGCCAATAGATGGCGGTCTGTTTTCACCGATCGGGTGACTTGTGGGAGGAGCCATGGGGAATATTTTTTTTCTTTCTTGCTTGCTTTCTTTCTTTTTTTTTTTTTTACCGTAATGATGTGAGAAAATTCCGCCCTACAGTTGTGCCATACGTAACACACGTTGCGATTAGCGGCCATGTCGTAACACGCTTAAACGTAGCCTCGAGGTATATATTTCTCAGGGGGAGGGAGTCGTCGAAACCACTGTTTGGGGTTGTACACAATGGAAAAAGTAACTGGGGGTGCCAAGACGAACCCGGCAGCATCGGCGAATGTCCTGTCCAAGGTCTTTTTCTGGTGAGACGACAGAATATAAAACGCAAAAGACGCGATTCAATATTTACTTTTTTTGTCGTTTTAACTTGAGTGTTTACTTTTAAAGCCTTTCATGTAATCAATACTCGCACAGGTTGGCACCCAAACGTGACGTCACTTAAGTTTTTGACGACTTGGTGCCTAAAGAAATAAGCTCCGGTCGGTGAATTGATTTTTGTCTTACAAAATGCTAAAGCATTAAAATACACTCATTTGTAGCGTCGTTAATGTCATTAATTGCAATGGGCTGCTACAAAGTGGGCTTGTTGGTATCACTGTTAGTGTTATGATTCTGTTTTTCATGTCTTGAGGTGGCTCAATCCTCTATTTCGTGCTGGATACAAGCGCACTCTGGAAGAGGAGGATTTATACCCGGTTCTGGCGGAGGACAGCTCAGAAATATTGGGTTCGGAGCTGCAGAGGTACAATCACAACTGCTTTGTGTTCAGGGAAAACGACAAGGCTTTATTTCATAAAATAATAGCCTCTGACTCAGTAAAGTAACTTGTTCAAAGCCTTGATTTAATTTTCACATCACATTTGGCCAATTCCAAGTTCTTGCATTCCGTTGTTTAGTTTCAATGATAGTACTCCAGTGAGTCCGATTACGATCTGTGTTTAGATCTTATGATCTTAATTGAGTCTATAGGGACAATACTAAGTATAAGTGTAGGAGGCATACATTTTTACGAAAGCCGGAGCCTATCCTAGCTGACTGAAGGATCAAACCTAGGGGCAATTTAGTGTGTTTAATAGCCTACCCTGAATGTTTTTGGGATGTGGGAAGAAACCAGAGTGCCTTGGAGAACATGCAAACTCTAGACCAGGGGTCTCAAACTCAATTTACCTGGGGGCCGCTAGAGGCAAAGTCTGGGTGAGACTGGGCCGCATCAGGATTTCCACAAGAAAAGCGCTGATAAAACATTCCAACGTTATCAAATATCTTTATTTAAAAAAAATGAATTAAATAAATTAACTTAAAGATAAATAAAAAATAAAACAATCAGTAATAAAAAATAATAATAATAATGAGCATACAGTAGATATACAGTGGCTGGCTAAGTAGAGAAAACTAATTATTTTTATTCCGTTTCAAATGTCTCTATTAACAGCTCTTTAAATTTTAACTTTCTGAACTTGAATGGAACATTGAACATGAAATATTCTGGACACAACTTCTCTTACTTCTTGTTGCTAGAGACCTGGCAGCCCTTCTTTTCACACAGCTGAGTCACATTTGGCTTGAGGGAGGAAGCAGTGGAGACCCTCAATAGAGCTTAAAGATGCTCATCAGTAAGTCTGGACCTATATTTGGACTTATTGAAGTTCAAGGTGGAGAAGAGTTTCTCACACAAGTATGCGCTCCCAAAAAGGCACATGGTCCATTCTTCCTCACAATCATTGATGGGGCTCCATCAGTTGTTATTCCAACAAAGCTCTTCCATGGCAAACCGGCATTCTCAATGGCATCACACAGCTGGTGAAATAATTCCTTCGCGGTGGTCTGGCCATTCATTGGAATTACTGTGAGCAACTCCTCCATCACTTCAAAATTGTTATCAACACCACGGACATATATTGCGAGCTGGGCAGTGTCTGTGATGTCTGTGGTCTCATCAAGAGCCACTGAATATACACTGAAACATTGCGCTTTCTCACACAGTTGATCATAAATGTCACTTAACAGGTCAGAAATGCACTCTACCACGATGTTGGCAGAAAGGCTGATATGGTTGAACTGACTTTTCTTTTCTGGACAGACTATGTGCAGCCTGTAATATGCACTTTTTTGATAAATACACCTTCTGTCAATGGCTTTCTTGCTTTAGCAATGAGCTCACAAACGGCGTAGCTTGCTTCGACTGCTGCATTACTTTCTTTGGTAGCCTTCTTGAAGAAACCCTGTTGCCTCAGAAGACGTGTTTTAAGACTGTCAATCTGGTTGGATTTCTCATCTCCCTGGTATTTTTCGTACTCCTCAGCATGTCTCGTAGTATAATGACGTTTCAAATTGTATTCCTTGTGCACTGTTACTTTTTCAGTGCAAATGAGACACGTCGGGTTGCCCCTGTGCTCAACAAAGAAATATTGCACTCCCCACTTTTTTTGAAACTGTCTGTGCTCATCACTGACCTTTCTCTTCACGGCAGGCTTTGAAACAGACATCTCTGCGGCTGTAATATGTGTTTACACTTGGAATGAGTCTCGGATGGAACTTTTAACTTTCAGTCGCGCGGGTCTGTGGCGCGTGCGCACTTACGCTCTCCGATCGTATTGGATTACGGCAGCTCTCTGAGCCGAGCGGAGTGATCGGCCTCACGGCTTCCCCTCCGCCCAGCTGATTGGAGGAATGAATGAGTGAGCGAGGTACTGGACAGCCCGGCCAATGTCCCGCCCTCCAGAGCCGTATACCTCACCGTGATTGGTTCATCCAGCTCTGAACACAACAAGTGTCATTCATACCAATCTTGCGGGCCGCACGGACATTAATCTTTCATATTAAGACGCGGGCCGCAAATTATCGCCCCGGGGGCCCCAATTGGTCCGCCGGCCGCGAGTTTGAGACCCCTGCACTAGACAGTGAGGGCCCATGCAACGAGTCCTCGACACCAGAACTGTGAAGCTTACGCGCAAGCCACTTGGCTACTGGGACTCCTAAATAAGGTGCCTTGCAAAAGCATGCAGCCCCCTTTTCAACCTTTTGCCAAATAGGAATCCTCAAACAGAGATTTTTTTTGTCAAGAGTTAACATGGTTGACACTGTACAATAAAATTTCTTGAATATTTTAAACCTTAAATAATAAAAACATGAAAAGTGGGGCGTGCAATATTATTCGGCCCCCTTGCATTAATACTTTGTTGTGTCACTCTTACTGCAATTCCAGCAGCAAGACATTTGGGCTAAGTTTAACTTAAATGTTAGGTTTATCATTATTATAAATTTGTTTGAATTATAATCAATATTATTGTATGTGCTTGCAATGAAGAACGCTTTGCCTTATTTTGGATATTAAACATTACATATATGAAGGCTTTGCTTATTACGAATGATAGGTTCATCATTATTATAAATTGTTAAATCTTATGAATATATTAGCCAAAGAGACATCGGGGTCTTCAGATTCATCTGATCGGAGGCGCGTGTGGATCGATTCTCTTCTTGCAAGAATAAAAGGATATGATTTCAGATGCCTCCTTTATTGAAAGGTGAATTTGGGAATACTTATTGGTAAACATATCATTAAGTCTATCAGTTTGCACATCAAGCGACTGAAATTCTAGCTCATTCTTCCTTTCAAAACAGCCCAAGCTCAGAGTTTGTGAACAGCAGTCTTCAGCTCTGCCCATAGATTCTCAATAGGATTCAGGCCTGGACTGTGACTTGGCCATTCTAACACCTCGATTTGTTTATTTGTGAATCATTCCATGGCAGATTTGCCTTTGGTTTGGATTATTTTCGAGTTGGAAGATAAATCTCAATCCCAGTCCCAGTTTTTTTGCAGACACCAACCTCTTTTCTTGGTCCTCTATTTGGTTCCGTTCATCTTCTCATCAATTCTAACCATCTTTCCTGTCCCTGCTGAAGAAAAGCGGGCCCAAACCATGAGGCTGCCACCACCATGTTTGAAAATAGGGATTGCGTGTTCATGGTAATGAGCTGTTTTGCTTTTATGCCAAATATATTGTTTTGCATTATGGCCAAAAAGCTCAATTTGGGTTTCATCTGACCAGAACAGCTTCCTCCACAAGATAGATACAGTGGGGCAAATATTTAGTCAACCCCCAATTGTAAAGTTCTACCACCTATAAGTATTTGGTTACCTACAAACAAGCAAGATTTCTGGCTGTCAAAGAGGGCACTACTCGTTACTTGTATCAATAGCATCTGTTTAAACTCATTATCGGTAATGAGACACCTGTCCACAACGTCAGTCTCTCACACTCCAAACTCCACTATGGCCAAGACCAAAGAGCTGTCGAAGGACACTAGAGACAACATTGTAGAACTGCACCAGGCCGGGAAGACTGAATCTGCAATAGGTAAAACGCTTGGTGTAAAGAAACCAACTGTGGGAGCTATTATTAGAAAATGGAATACATACACGACCACTGATAATCTCCCTCCATCTTGGGCTCCATGCAAGATATCACCCCACAGCCTCAAAATGATAACAAGAACGGTGAGAAAAATCCCAGAACCACACGGGTGGACCTATTGAATGACCTCTTTAATCTTTTCAATTAGGATAACTTGACTAATGCCTTTTTTGCCCCACTGTATCTATACATATAGATTAATCTCTTGCCATTTTGCGGTTTAACTTTCACGTTTTCACTATTTCACAGATTATTTTAAATTATTTATTTATTTTTATTTTCTTATCTTTTATTTTTGTATTTTTGAGTTCATAAAAATGTGAAATTCCAAACTGAAACTCGAAAGCGGAAGCAACCCCATGTCTGCTAGGACTGAGAACTGATGAAAAATATGTATATTTTTTCACACATTATACCGCTACCTGTGGGAATCGAGCATGCGTCTGCCCGCAACAAAGTCAGGCGAGTAAACCTTCACAACACATCGTGGCTTATTATTATTAATGAGATGAATAAAGTCATCCAATCCAATTATTGGGGTCAATTTTATAAGGAAGTTAATATCCATGTCTTTGTAAGTGCAAAATATCAAATTATTCAATTTAAAAAAATAAATTCTGTATTTAGTCTTATAAGCTACTTTTTTGGACAAAAAAAATGAATTGAGGGAACGGCTTTTCTGCATAAAAACAACATGCACAAAACTGCATTCCGCCGTGGCACGATGACGTCATGACAATATGGCGCCGTGACATCACGGCGCAAGCGTTTGCAGCGGATATGGTCATTAATTTCAAAATAGTGAAAAGATAAATAGTTAAAATGCTAAAGAAAATACATTTTGACGTCCATGAATGAAATCCATCAAAAAACGTATCTTGCATTCAATGTGTAACGTTTCCGTCACTAGCATGGTCGGGTCCATGTTAACGAGGTGTTGATTGTAACGCGTTCAAGGAGAAGAATGCTATGCAGTCAATTCCTTGGAATTCATATAAAGGGAACTGATTAATCATGTGTCTTCGTCTCACTTTCAAACCGGAAGGAGTACAGTAATACCTTGACATACGAGTGCCCCGACATACCAGTTAAATTCCGAGCAAATATTTGCCTTGAGATACGAAACAAATTTTTAGATATGAGCATTTGAGACACCTGGTTGGCCAGGTGAGAGGCTGCTTATGATTTCACTGCACTGTCTCTGTCGCCGCATTTCCCTCTTGCAAAGATCACAACGAGCACTGGGCGGAGCGTTGCATTTTTTAGTGTTTTTGTTGTTGCATTAGTCAGTGCAAGAATTAAGGTTAACACTGGATCCGAAGGATAGGGGTATGATGACAATAAATATTAAGCACGAAGTAATCAAAAATCGAGCATATGCATGACTGAGCTAATACCTATGGAGAAGCAAGATGTTTGCCCCAAAAGCCGCGGTGGAATACATTAAACTCTTTGCATTGGTTATTGTATAAGAAAGTTTAAATTTAATGTAACGTAAGATTAAAACTTAGTGTGTGTATAGGAATCTAAGTTCATTTAGGTTAAATTTAAAGTTTGTTACGTTACGAGCGCATCTGTCAAGTGACTCTCACTCTCTCCCCACCATCCGCGAACCCCCTGTTGTATAGAAAAACGCCTCATTTTCTAATTAAAGATCATAACCACTAGATATTTTTCACTCTGTTAGTAGATGGAGAATCACAACCAATTTTTTGGCGAACAAATTATTTTTTATTTAGTTCATTTCTAATCAGACAGGCATTGTCGTCATCATTGACTTGACAAGAAGCCTAGTAGTCATTATACCCTCAGCTGCGTATGACAAAATTGTATAGTGCTTCTCAGCAGGTCCGCCATCTCAGGCAAGACCTGAATATGTCAGTTAAGGAACTGACATATTCAGACTTGTTAGCACTCCGCCACGATGGAAACATCGCATCACCTCTTGAGCGCCATCAATCCGGCGACTGCAAGTTGCCTCCCCGATGCTAACAAGAATAAAATGTATCACTTACGTCTCACTGTCTTCTTACTTACCCTCCCTCAGTTCGCCTGTAGAAGGCAGATCCACGCCAAAAATTGTGGGTAGTGGATCGGGCGTTTGTCAAAAAGATACTAGGAAGCGGGGCTCAGAGTGGTTGTTGTCGTAGCTTCGCTTAGCCGCAATGGCCGCCCGGCATCCGCTCCCCTGCCTCCTTTCTCTTCGCCGTCTACGGCGTACTTTGGGTGGGTTGGATATCCTCGGAGATCCCGGAGGTCTCCGGATGTTCTTGGGGATATCGAAGGTCAGTCCGTATTAAGTTGTGTAATTGGGTGTCTTGCCTTTCAACGAACGAACTGGAGAGCAATGAGCCGCTGCGCCCGAGCGCGCCGCCATCTTGAACTCTCATATATAATATAAATAAATATAAAATAAAATATGAAATAAATACTGCATAGTACATAAAAAATATTAACATTCTATGGGAAACGTTGATTTGAGATACGAGTAAACCGATATGCGAGCTCACCATTAAGCTTGTATCTCAAGGACCACTGTACCTGTGTAGAGGTGTCCCAGCGCTATCAACGAACACCGTCATGCTAAACTAATTTGCTAATAGTTTTATCTGCTTATTTTTCCTCTACTTTGAAACAAATGACCGTATCAGGCCCATTGTCTTGTGTTTTGGCGTCACGTCTTTGTCACCTTGCAGTTTTGTGCATGTCGTCTTTGTATGCGCATATAAGCCGTACCTTCGATTCAGTCATCGTTTTTTGTCCGACAAATTTGGCTTGCTTATACGTGAGTAAATACGGTATTAGAAAATGTAACTTTAGGACGCCTTGATCCTAAATCGAAAATAGAGCTCGTCAGCGGACTTCGGGAGCCTCGTGGTAACGGAGCTGGCGATGGAATTTCTCCACAAATATTTCAAAGCTATCGGCGACGTTACGGCAGATGTCATTGCCCTTTTCCAAAAATAGAGCACTTTGGGCTGCTAAGATGGCTCAGCGCCATGGTGGAACTGACGGTGGAATTCCTCCAGAAATGTTTAAAAGCCTCACAGTGGATGCTATTGCCCTTGTCCGAAAATAAAGCCCTTGGGGTGGAGGGGATGTCTGGACGACCCCACCGGGAACGTAGAAATTCAGATTCCATTAAAGTCCAGGCAACGGCCTGACTTCGTTGCACTTATCCGAAAATAGAGCTCTAATTTCCCCCCAAACAATGACGGCAATAGAATGAACAATGTGGTCTTAGTACCTTGAGAAATGAGCTAGAAACTTTCAAATTGGCCCACACTTTGAAGCAAAGTGTCCCAGAGATTGATGACAACATGGTCGTAGCCGCGGAATAAGGCAATCTTGACAGTTTCATGCCCTTGACAAAAGCATATTGTACCAAAATAGAAATAGCGGTCACAACTCCCAACATCTTCCGTGTCCGCCAAAAACCCCTCGCAAAAGTTCCTCTACCTCTCCTGAAGATTCCATCGATGATCCAATAGAATTGTTCTAGAATCTGGAAAAAAAGACATCTGCATTTAAATAAATTAGAGACAAATTATTTTCACTTTGAGTATAGCAGTATTTACAATGTACAAGTAGAATATATTTAGATATTTATACATTAGTGTTTTCATGAGCTTATAGCTGTAATAATTACTACATTTGATAATTGTACTTTTGTGCTTTTTTATTTCTGTATCGGCACGAATTCATGTAACATGGTACTAATAATAGGGGGGGATCTACTTATGTTCAGTAATACCTTGAGATACGAGCCTAATGCGTTCCAGGACTGATAGGTTCACCAATAGGCATTTCCAAACAGGGACCAAGCTGTCAATGTCTTAATATTAAGACATTAATATACTCCTATCTCAAAATTTTCCTATAGAAATAGACGAAATACAAATAAATCTGTTCCTAGCCTCTGAAAAAAAAAACAGGATATTATAGTGGAAAAATATTTGTATTGGTTCTAATTCACCATATACTAATAGAATAACATAACTATCTAGTGGTTATGATGTTCAATACTAAAATGAGTGTGCAGAGGGGAAAGAGCGAGAAAGCGAGAGAAAACACGTTCGTAACATAAACATAAATTGGACTTAAATAAACGTTTATTTCGATACACACACTTGAAAATAAATTTGTATTTTTACTTGACGCTACACTTAATTTTGTTTTAATTTGTTACTTTTCTTGGCTCTTTTTACCTCATTTACACCTTTACTTTTAGTCAGAGTTTTTAAAAGGAACCTATCTAGTGTTGTTTGCCGTTGCCCCCCCCTTTAAAATATTATGAAACTTACACACACAATGGTCTTCACAATAGGGTAACATTCCTCGTATTGGCGAGCCAACTTGCTGCTTCCCCGTGCCTCAACAAAGTATCTATGTATTTCAGTTTCAGCCAGACTCATTCTGAAGGGTTCAGCTGGTGTCGTTTTCAGATGCTTGCCTTGCTTTCAAGTTAATGTAGATTCCGCTGGCTCTTTGGCACATTAAATCAATCTCCTCCCAACTATTTAACATTTTACCATATTAAAGGAAGGCTCTTCATCTCGTAATGAATGTCACTGCGCAGCTTGGAAATGATGATTAGCCCTTCATCGCGCGGGCTTGCTTTGGACCTCTTGTTTTCCCCCTTAATTTTGCACTAATTAATGCCAAAAATACAAACTGTACTGCCGATGCTCGAAGATATCTTTATGCGAGGAAAATGTGGCGAGAAACTCAGAGCGATGTTGTTCTTATAGACAGCCTCTATCATACTTGGCCACCTGGTGGTCCCATAGGGAGCCCTCTCGTGTGCTCGGATCTCAAATTTCTCATGTTGGGACACAAGTGTGTCAAGGTATTACTATTATAGTCAACATAGATAAGTCGTCAGCATGAATAAGTTCTGACATAAATACGCAAATACAAAAGGGACTAAAGTGGTTAACAGCTGATGGATGGAGCTTTAGTGCAAATACATGTATGATAAGTTTGGATTAGTTCTTCATAAGTGCAGAACTCGAGTTGAGTATGGTGACGACATTTTGGGAAGAAGCTGTTCTTTAGTCTGTTTGTCTCGGCTGTTATGGTCCCGCAGCCCCTGTCTGGGGGCAGCAGTCTGAAGCATTGGAAGCCAGGATGTGTATTGTCTATGACTGTTGCAACCGGCTAATCCTGACGTCATGGTACAAACGAGACATTCTTCAAGCCTAAAGAAAACTAACAGACTATATTATCTTACTATCAGGGGATCTACCAATAGTACCTAATTCAATGTAAAATATGCTTCTACTGATGAAAAATCCAAGTTATGATACCTCTTCTGGAACAAATTAATTTCATCACTGGGCTGCATTGAAATCATTTTCTACGGTTGCCTATTCACCACTGGGACCCTGCTTCCTTTATCTCGCTAGAACCGCTGACTGCTTTTGTCTTCTGCTTTGTGGCTTGTGTGTCATTCCAACTGGCTCGTCGCCGCTAATTGTGTCGGCTTTCGCCCCCCCCCCTCTTTCTTTTAATGCTACTAGTTGAGTTTGTCTGTGCGCTAATCTAAGGTTGGGGCCGCTGTTGTATTTTCATTGCCGCTTTGCTCGGACCATTCCTGTGCACAGACCGCTGGTGGCATTGAATTCTAACGCCCACCTTTCCCCTTTAATGGTTGAGGCTGGAGAGTTCCTTTGTAATGATGGTGATATTTTCGTTTGCAAACCCTATCCTATCCCTTAGTGGTTTTTGACCTTTGTGGCAGTAGTCTCTCATCTCATTTTTTTAACTGCTTTATCTTCACTAGGGTCGTGGAGGGTGCTGGAGCCCATCCCAGCTGACTTTGGGCCAGAGGCAGGGGACACCCAAAATTGTTAGCCAGACAATCGCAGGGCACAAAGATACAAACAACCATTCACTTATACCTAGGCAATTTAGAGCGTCCAATCAGCCTACCATGCATGTTTTTGGAATGTGGGAGAAAACCGGAGTACCCGGAGAAAACCACGCAGGCGAGAACATTCTAACTCCACACAGGAGGACTTATCTGGATTTGTATTAGTAGTCATTGAGGTAATAATTCAAGGAAACCAATAACACATAACCACAACCCATAGATGGACGTTTCTTGATAAAAAAGTAGTGAACCTTCACCTCTTTGCAGCTTCAAGATTTGCGGCTTCAGTACATTGCTTTTTTTTAATATTAAGTTGAAAAAAGCGTTCAGAAAAATGTTAAAATTCACACTGAAACTCAGAAGCAGAAGACGGAATAAAAAATGGCAGAAGAAGCCATTTTCACCGTAAAAGAATCATATTAAAAAGCAGGGAATGACGACATCTTGCCTTTTCCTATTTAATTTCTCGTCGCGCCTATCACCTGTAGAAAAAGACTATGCCAAGCCTATTTCAGCTTTGTTTGGATTTAGAATTGCCGTTGAAAATGCTGCCTAAGCGTCCTATATCGAAGGTTTATATAAGTGCATTTGCATGTTTAAGGCTTGTATAAGTAACCAGCATTGAACATAAAAAACATTTAATAAAATGGAAAGAATACATACAGTACTGTTAACATACTTTAGAGAGATGGAGAGAGAGATTTACTAGAAACTGGCCGAAAGACGCTATCTAATGACGTTTGCACAGTTTTCTTCTTTTTTTTCATCATAAATCCGGTAAGCACTGTATGGCATCATTCAATTTATTTGCAACCTTTGTGCTGTTCTATCCTTCTGTTTATAAATGGCACAGACGGTCGAACGATTCAAGTTGTATTCCCGTGTAACGCTCCCCACTTTTTGACACGCATCAAGCTTCTTTATTATTGCCACTTTCGTTTCAAATGAAATGGCTTGCCTCTTCCTTTCACCTCCCTCCCCAGAATTCTTTCTCTTTTCACCGAGCATATTGAATAATGGATGCACGAGATATTTAATGATAGAAATGAAAAAGGTTATTTGCGCTCTGGAGATACGTCATGCACTTCTGCACTGCAACGAACTGGGCAAAGGAAGGTGAATGCTGAGTGAGCTGAGCTCTCACAGCGCCAGGCGTCTGTATTAGCGGCGGAAAGAAGCACTACTCGGAAAAAGGCGCACAATACAAAATCGAATTTACGAACGTTTTTCGACAAACACAATTTGCAGAGATGTTCGCAACTTGAAAGTTCGTAAGTATGGGAGCGTCTGTACTTAAAGTATTTACAATTGTTTTTATTTATAGATTATATTTAGATTTGAATACATTATTATGTTAATACGCCTAAAACTGTAGTATTTAATAAATACATTTGCTAATTGAACTAGTATACTTTTTTCGTATAGGGGCAAAAAATGTACGGTCTGTAGTAATAAAAAGGGTGATTCTAGTTCGTTTTTTTGATTATTGCAGCCTTGTATCGTCTACGTTATCCACGATATTTCAGGAATTAAGGTACAATCTAAAACACCTTCCCGTTTGCTTCACAGATATTGGTATCATGAGGTGCAAGAGGCTACCAAAGAACTTCGGAAGCCAAAACTCACATCAGTCATCATTCGATGTTATTGGAAATCCTATTCGGTACTGGGAGTGTTTACCCTTATTGAGGTCAGTTTTTAAGTTTGATAAAGGGAAAGACATCTGTATCATGAGCTTACCTTGTGAAAAAAACTAAGAATTGTTTTTATTGTAATTGCAGAAAAAGTAGATCTAGGAGGTGGCTCCCCCTAAAAGAGGCAGACAATTTATCAATGCATTCTGTGATGCTTCACCACTTGGCGACTTCACTACATCATGTTTTTTTTTTAACTCGAGTACCGTATTTTATTCAAGTATAACGTGCAATTTCTTATCCCAAGATTTTCAGAGGTTTCCACCTCCGCCATTTTAAATTTTCCTTTCTCAAGCCAACTCTCGTCACGCCCGAGATTTCAGGCGCGAAGAGAAGGCAAGATGGCGGACTGCACACACACGCACACACACACACACACACGAGCAGCGTTCTGTCAGTGTTCCAAAAATGTATTAAAACTGCGCCCGGGGAAAAGGCTCCGATGACGGGGCACGGAGTATAAACTGCCCACGCACGGGATCGGGCACGAAGGATAAGCAGCCCCAGGAAAAGGCTCCGATGACCGGGCCGGGCATGGAGGATAAACTGCCACGGAGGATAAGTGTGCCCCGATACAGAAGAAAACTGGGCGGGTGTGGCAAATAAACACTCGGATCCCTCCTGACTGCCGCCTAACTGTCGACGCACCCGATCTCTTTGGCCCCTCTCATAGGTGTTGAGCTCATGTGAGTGGGAACCCACGTCGCCTCTTCGGGGTTTTGCAACTAAGCGCTCTCAATCACGCCTCTCCGGCTGGGTCCAGAGTGGACCCCGGTGACCCACGTCCGGGCGAGGGAAGATGTCGTCCAATAGTGTTCCTCATCATAAGAGGACGTCCTGGCGGCTGACTGGTTAGCGCATCGGCCTGGGTGACGGGTTCAAATCCTGGTCAGTCCACCTGTGTGGAGTTTGCATTTTCTCCTGCGTGGGTTTCTCCGGGTACTTTGGTCTACTCCCACATTCCAGAAATATGCATGGTAGGCTGATTGGACACTCTAAATTGCCCGTAGGTATGAGTGTGTGTGAATGAATAGCTGTGCCCTGCGATTTCATGGCTGCCAATTCATGGTGCCCCCTCCCTTCTGGCGAGGAGTAAGCTCGGATTGGCTCCAGCACCCCTTGCAGTTCAGAAAATGAGTTGAGATGAAACGAGTATCTGATTTTTAAATATTCTCATCTCATATCGTTTTCTGAACTGCTTTATCGTCATCAGGGTCGCAGTGGATGAAGCCAATCCCAGCTGTCTCTGGACCAGAGGTAGAGGACACCCTGAATCGGTAGCCAGCCGGTCGTAGTGCACATGGAGACGGACAACCACGCACACTCATACCTATACTTAGGGGCAATTTAGAGTGATCAATCAGTCCTACCATGCATGCAATTTGGGAAGAAAACCGGCATAACCGGAGGAAATCGACGCAGGCCCGAAGAGAATATGCAAACTCCACACAGATAACATGATCTGGATCTGAACCAGGACCCCAGAGCTGTGAGGCCGACGCACCAACCACGCACGCTCTAGTGTTTTTGATACACAATCATACCTCTACTTATCAAATCAATTACTTCCAGAACTTTTTTCCTAACTTGCATTTCCCCACCCGTTTTTTCCCCACGTTGGCCTACATTTACATACAAAGTAAACAACTATGGATCGGCATTGTTTTGCAAAGAAAAGGCGACCGTTCACAATCGACATGAAGCGCAATGTAATTGAAAAATATGAGAGTGGGGTACATGTTAGCGAGCTTGCTACGAGAGGAATCCGTCAACCATATCCACCATACTTAAGCAGGAGGACGCAATTGAGGAGAAGAGGCTTTCCGAAGGACTAACTATAATTTCCCACCGGCACAGTGACATTCACGACAAGATGGAGAGCCCTCTTTTATTGGGGATAAAAGAAAAACAGTTAGCAAGAGATCGCGTGACCGAGTCAACCATATGTGAAAAAGCCAGCGGAATTAACATTGATTTGATAACTACGAAAGGAGAGCCTTCAACACCTTCAGAACCCTTTAAAGCGAGTCATGGCTGGTTCAAAAAAAATAAGAGATCTGGAATACACTCGGTAATCAGACACGGGGTAGCGGCAATTTCCAATTCGAAAGCCGCGGTGGTATTCATCAAGACATTTGCCTCAATTATCACCTAGAAAAGTTACATCCCCTGCAAGTGTTCAACTGCAATGAAAATTGTCCTTTTTGGAAAAAGATTCCCAGGCTGACATTCATCGTGGCAGAGGAAAAAGGCATTACCGGGGCATAAGCCTATGAAGGACCGCTTAACTCTAGCTTTGTGTGCCAATGCCAGCGGTGACTATAAAATTAAGCAGCTACTGGTATACAATGCGGAGAACCCGCATGCTTTCAATAGACTCAACATCAAGAAAGAAAACCTACAAGTTATGTGGGGCGCTAATTCTAAAGCTTGGATTACGCGTATTGTGATGAAATTTGTGTGCATCATTATCGAAATATTTTGAAGGGGAGGCAAAAACGAACAACTCTTGATGCGTTTGTTTTGAAGATTCTGGCAAAACGTCCGGGTGGGGTCAACTCGTAGAACTAAGGTAAAAAAGATTAAAACAAAATTAGAATTTAGTTTTGTGTGAAGTTACATTAAAGGTTGAGTGTCTGTATATATTTATCCAAGCTAATTTAAATTTGTTTGTTCATTTACGAGTGCTGTGGATAAAGTCCCCCGAAACAACCCGAAATTGTCGATGCCGATGTAACAGAAGAGAAACAAAGGCTTGGAGTGATGCATGTTGCGAGTTACAATGGATTGTGGATGACTGCTCAAGTGTTGTCCAACATCGTTGTTCGAGCTTTCCCCCAAGATGGAATCAAGTTCCCGGAATACAAAACTCTGATTGACAGTGGAGCATAGCATGTTGAACGCCGAACTCTTTATATCAGATATAGACACAACGTGTGTACCTTTTTTCTCAATAAAGCACTATCAAACTTAGTTTTGCTCATGGTGTCTTTAAAAAAACACGCTAGCAGCTGGCCTAGCATCTGCTATCGGCTACCATAACATAAGCTAGCGGCTAGCATAACAAATGCTAGTGGCTAGCATAAGATACGCTAGCCTGGTGTCATGGCTAGCCTTTTCCGACGAAGCGCGTTATGTATTGACAAAAAATCTGAAAATATACCCACAACAAAGACGGCGCCCTACCAGACGGTGCGTTTTATACGTGTGAAAATACGGTATTCATTGTTTGGTCAAATACTTTCTCAATTATAAAAGGTCAAATAATTTTGCCATTTTTAATTACCTAAATACTTTGAGCAACCATATTGTTTTTCAACCTGGCCATTTCTACATGGTGTTGTCTGTCCCTTTTAGGCAACTGAAAGCCATTCATCAAGCATATATTAACAGATAGAAATGTTTTAACACAGATTAGAATCTGCACATTCAGAGTGAGTTAGTTTGACAAGCACTTGACTCTTAATTTAATCTTCCTTTCTTCTTTGCCAGGAGGTGATTAAGGTGGTCCAGGTAGTCCTTTTAGGTTACATGATTCGATACTTTGAGGATTATGACCCAGACAATCAAGAAGCCTTAAAAGAGACCCTTGGGTACGCAGCCGGTCTGTCAATTTGCACTATCGGCTTAGCTTTGCTGCACCACGTCTACTTCTTCCATGTGCAGAGATGTGGCATGAAAATCCGAGTGGCCATGTGTCACATGATCTATAAAAAGGTACCTATACTTTTAATGAAAAAACAGGGCTCAAGGCTGATTGTTCAAAAATACATAGCAAGTGCTGCAAAGAGACATTTAATATTGTATTTTACTTTACTCTGTGCAAGGCAAAGCAAGAGCATCGCTCAAACCATATAGGTAAATATAAATGTAACGATTACTTGTATATTGACAATAAAAGCTTTCAAGTCATGAATCAATTTATAAAAAGTGTATCTACATTCATGTACAAAAGTAGTGGGAAGGACAACATACTTATTTAATTCCACTTCAAAGATTAAACAATTATAATAATATTCGATTCTTCCATTTCTATATAATTGCTAACATTTTCATTGAAAAGGTTCATTCCTGTGGACAGACTTCAAATTTACAGTCATCCACATGTACACATTTCTCATGTTTCTTAAATTTAGATTTTTGCACATCTTCACATACACATTCTCTCCTTTGCCTCATAAAAAAAAATATTTTTTGGCAGTTTCCTCAACTGAACCAATGTTCTGAAGAATTTTAATTTGACAATTCTTTTTTACCATTTTTTTTAATTGTCCTATGATATTTTGCTTAGTCTTATTGTTGTTTACTGTTTTGTTCCCAAAATTAGGCTTTATGTCTTAGCTGTAATGCAATGGGAAAGATCACCACTGGCCATATTGTAAACCTGCTTTCCAATGATGTCAACAAGTTTGATGAAGTAAGTAAGTCTCACAATTAATGTAATGAGATGCACACATTCTGTGCATTCTGTGTCAGGAATCAGTCTCATGGGTTGTACATGAAATGTTTTCTTCCAGTGCTTGACGTGTTATGACGTAAGGATACTGATTTGCTTTTTCACATGATTTGTGTTTTACAATAGGTGACAATATTTCTGCACTTTCTGTGGGTGGGGCCCTTGCAGGCGGCAGCCGTCGTGGGCCTCCTATGGCTGGAGATTGGGCCATCTTGCCTTGCTGGCATGGTGGTTCTCATGTTCCTAATGCCAATGCAGACACTGTTCGGGAGGTTGTTTTCCAAATTCAGGTAACATCTCCAACAATTATGCCGCCTGATGGTGTAGTGCAGGGGTCGAGAAACTTTTTGACAAAGAGAGCCATAAACAATACATATTTTCAATCATTATTCCTTGAGAGTAATACTCAGAATTTAAAAGTAAAAATAAATGAAAAAGTGTGCATTTATTAACCATTTCACCACTTTGAGAGTAAAGAAAAAGTCAGAATTGTTTTACGAAGAGTCTAATGAAGAAAATGTATGATTAAAAAGGCACAAAGGCACTAGGGATAGTGTTGGCGCCATAGTGCCGGTGTGATGCTCCCATTGGTGCGTCCCTTAGGTTTCTCTAACGGTTCCCATATTTTACTATGGGTTAGGGGAGAGCCATATACCGCTGCCCTACACCATCAGGTGGCTACGCAACAAATGACAATTTTTAAAAAAATAAATGTGTATATATATATATATCTATATCTATATCTATCTATCTATCTCTATATATATATATATATATATATATATATATATATATATATATATATATATATATATATATATATATATATATATATATATATATATATATATATATATATATATATATATATATATATATATATATATATATATATATATATATATATATATATATATATATATATATATATATATATACATATATATATATATATATATATATATACATATACATATATATATATATATATATACATATATATATATATATATATACATATATATACATATATATATATATATATACATATATATATATATGTGTATATGTACATATGTATATATGTACATATGTATATATGTACATATGTACATATGTATATATGTACATATGTACATATGTACATATGTACATATGTACATATGTACATATGTACATATGTACATATGTACATATGTACATATGTACATATGTACATATGTACATATGTACATATGTACATATGTACATATATATGTGTGTGTGTGTGTGCGCGTGTGCGCACGTACGTACGCACGCACATACCGGACAGACGGATAGAGATAGACGGATAGATGATAGACGGATAGATGATAGACGGGTAGACGGGTAGACGGGTAGAGGACCAGAGGACCGGAGGACCAGAGGACCGGAGGACCGGATTGACGGATAGGGATATAATTCATTTTCCTCCAAACACATGAACCTGAGTTTCTACCAAAAAGGTCTGGCAGTGCGGGATCTGAGTCAATTACCTGAAAAGAAAACATATTCCAACATCTTGGTTTAGAAGGACACAAAGAGGTAGCTTAAAGATTTCTGCTGTCAGTTTCCACTTTGAGTAACTGAAGAAATGGAAGACCGCAGGCACCGTTTAAGTTAAGGCAGAGGCAAAGGATGGTGAGAACAGTCAAAATCAATCCACAGACAAGCTCCAAAGATATCTGAAATCTCCCTTTTTTGTATCTATTTTAGAGAGATTTCTTAAAAACAGGATAAAGTTATGGTCTCACAGATCTGTGATCAACAAAAGTACATTACAAAACTACTTACGAAATTAATTGGCTCCAGAACTGTTTTTTGTAAGTTGAAAATGTCCATATGCCGCACCCACAAAATTGCCTTAAAAGTGGAATTTTACAATTTCTCGCGTGCTAGCCACAGTTTTCACTTTGATATTCATGGTTTTAAAAGGGGGGGGAAAATGTGTTACTTTGAAGGGAAAATCTTAAGAAAAACCATCGCACCTGGTATTTCTGAGATACTATATGAATTAAAAGCACATTATTAGGGTCAATATCATAACGACATTAATAGGCCTGTCTTCGTGAATGCTAAATATCAAATTGAGTCATATTGAATTTGAAAAAAGGTACCGAACTTTCACACCTATTAAACGCCAATGTCCTTTCAATGGCCCTATGCTATGTATTGACAAAAAAAAAGAAAATTTTCCGTTTTTCTTTTTTTTTGTCAATACATAGGGCCATTGAAAGGACATTGGCATGACACAAGGCTAGGATATGTTATGCTACCAGCTAGCATACGTATGTTATGCTAGCCGCTAGCGTACGTTATGCAGCTGCTAGCATATGTTAGGCTAGCCCCTAGCATGTTTTTTTAAAGACAGCACGAGCAAAACTAAATTTGATAATGCTTTAATGAGGTAAAAGGTACACTGAAATAAAGAGTTCGGTGTTCAACATGCTAGTCTCCAATATCAGTCAAAGTTGTGTATTCTGGGAACTTGATTGCAGTTTTGGCGAAAGCTCGAACAACAGTGAACATCAGCCCAGTCATCCACAATCCATTGTAACTCATGACATGCATCACTCCCAAACCTTTGATTCTCCTCGCTGGTATTTCAGCATCGACAATTAATTCCAAATCGACTTGTAACTCGTGCGACGCTGCCTGCCCAATGTACTATGTTGGCATCCCAGCATTCATCACTCCCAAGCCTTTAGCAAAACTGTCAAATTGTATTCGATCCATGGCTTCGGGACATTTTCCAAGCGTTCACACCCGCACTCTGTTGTCATTCACGTCAACTATTTCCTCTGTATAGCTCTAATATGCTGTATTGAGTGTTTTCGAGGTTTAAAAGTGCTGCTGCCAGCACACGGAACTCAACTGCCTTGTGGCTGATCGCACGACTCCAACACTTTTTCTGGATATTTTTTCCACCAAGTCGGAAATTTCGTAAAATGTCTCCATCATTTTTTAAAACTTTATTTGTGCTTTTGGAATGGTGGATGTTACCTCCTCAGCCACATTCTCAGTGAATTCCTCATGTGTGGTGAGTGTTGCATTAACTCCTGCTCTGGTCAGAGTTCGTTTTGGTGCCCCTCGACCAACTCGTTAACTGAGAGTCTGTCAAAGAAACTCGGCAGGCCACGGCTTTTCTCCGTGCACAAGTTCAAACACAAAATGATGCATGGCGGTAAAAAAACAACATAATCTTGAAACATAGCATGAATTTAAGTGCACAAAAACGAACGGCGGTCTAGGAAACTTGAAGAGTTGCTGTGAGACAGCCAACGAGAGCCCAGTAGAGTAAAGTGGAATTATTAAGTAAGAAGAAATGCATCTGCGACAATTTCCAAATAAAATAATGGATGAAGGAAATGTCTTAACATGTTTGTAATTTGTATCTTGAGGCACTCATTTGCATCTCAAAAGTTTTGTAACCTGAAAATGTCTTAGCTAGAGCCATTCGTAAGGAGAGGCACATTGGGGCATATAAGTATTTAGTCAACCACCAATTGTGCAAGTTCTCCTACTTGAAAAGATTAACGAGGACTTAACAGGGTCACCCGAAAGCATTCCCAAATACACGCAAAAATAAAACAGACATCTGACTCGTAACCGGTGTCTTGCAAGAGACGTCCCAGTAAATTTACAGTATATTCAGGTACTACTAACACAAACATTTTACACCTTTGTCCATTCGGATCTCTTTTCCAGACCGGAATTGTTTCCGAAACGGCAGTATCCTGACCACCTTGCCGTCGTTACAAAGATCTTCCTTGTAGCTTAGCACCTGGAATATCCATTTTAATTGCCGTTTTACAAGTTCTAGTATCACACAAAAATTCCAATTGAATTCCTTTCACGAAAAATGTGATCCCTAGTTGAATCAAATCAAATGCCAGTGTTTCCGTTAAATTTAGCTCAACATCTCTATATTCAAAGTCCCCATTCAATTGATTTTGAGCAGGCATGCTGGTTAGTCATGCCGATTAGGCCTTGTTTTTTAGAGACCCGCTTGTCTGGGCAACCACGCGGTATATGCCCCAATTCTCCACAAACCCAGCACGCTGCATTTTTGAAAGATTGTTTTCTGTTTAATTTCCTCCTTTCCTTTCTCTCAATGTCTTGGCTAACATTCCTACGATCTTGCCACCTATCTCGGTAAAAATGTTCTCCTTCAGCCGAGGTGGCCCCGCTATTCCTTTTTTTTTTTTGCACAACGGACACCTTCTTCATCGTCCTTTTTGTAGAACAAGCTGTCACGCTCAAAATGCTCATTCCCACTCAGCTCAGCTTTCTTTGCAAAAAACAATCTTAACATTTCCATCGCAACATTTTTTGCCATCAAGAACCAATAATTGGTAACACCATATCCATCCTTCTCCATTTTATATAGATGACCTCTATGCTTAGTGCGTATTTTATCCTGCAGTTTTACTATTTTATGCAAACTAAGCTGGTCAGCAAATCCATATTTGTTTATCCATAAGTTTAGGTGTTTACCCCTTGAAGTGCTTTGATTTTCAACAAATTATTATATACCTTATTTTTCGAGCCCCCCATTTTGAAGTGAGTTAGTGTGTAATTAGGTAGTAACTTTCTTTGTTTTTTCCGCCTTTGTTTGGTTTTCCTTAAGTTATCACCACACACGCAACACAAGTATACCCTCCCCGGGTATACTTTCGTAGTTTAAGTACCTACCAGACCTCAGTACAGGACACCGTACGTCCTGAGTTCTATAGACTCATGCTCTGTCTCTCACCTGTTAGGGACTAGTATTCACAGGGTTTTATAGTCGCCATCCCCAGGACAAGAGTCCACTTCTCCAAGTGGAGCTTCACGTGCAATGCTCTTTCCCCACATTTGGCAACCGTCAACACATGCAAACATTCATGTGGGCTTCTAGAGATGTCTTCGGATGTCTCTTTTAGCAGGATTAGTATTAGTCTTCAACCGTTGTGAATCCAGGCCCCTCTGCCGAAAATCCTGCCCGCAAAGGATTTTAGACGCCGTGGCCATGGTCTTTCCCAGATGTCGACCAAGTGCTCGGACTCCTCCGATATGTTGAATCCCAGGCTCGTAGGACCAAAAATGATGAGTTTACCAATACGCATTCCCAAATGCACGCATAAATAAAACACATCTGACTCATAACCAGTGTCTTGCAAGAGAGAATCCATCCTCACGTCCCTTAGTGCAAGATCATTCTGGCGTACAAGGCATCTCTCATGCTGTTTATTACATCAGATTTACATCATGCATCTCAGATCTCAAAACAATTGGAAGCCCTCCGGATCTTCCCAAGGGAGCGTTGTGAACCACAGTTTCAGAAGTCGATGTTTCTCGTTGTTTCTCAAAACAATTTTGAGAATTACAGCTGGAGAGAGGTGCAACCTTCCCATTGTGTATCACGGTTGCAAACAGGTGTATAAAAAATGACTTTTTTAATGTTAAGAAGAAAAATAAATCAAAGCCTTTTTCATTGCGGGCAAATATGTAATAATGTGGGACTAATACGTTTCATTGCAAGCAAATATATAATAATGTAAGACTAAAATCCTAACAGGTCTGTAATTGTGAACATGGGTAAACCTCAACCATGAGAGATAATGCGGGAAAAAGAAAAGAAAATCAGTTTGATTTTTAAATAATTTATTTCCAAATTAGAGTAGAACAAACAAGCAATATTTCTTGCTGTCGAAGAGGTCTACCTTTTAACGAGGTCTAAAAAGGTCTCCACTCGTTATCTGTATTAATAGCATCTTTTTAACTCATTTTTTTTAAAAGACAGCTGTTCACAACCTCAGTCTCTCACACTCATAACTCCACTATGGCCAAGACCAAAGAGCTGTCAAAGGATACCAGGGACAAAATTGTAGACCTGCACCAGGCTGGGATGGCTGAATCTGCAATAGGTAAAATGTGTGGTGTAAATAAATCAACTGTGGGGGCAATTATTAGAAAATGGAAGACATACAAGACCACTTGATCTGGGGCTCCATGCAAGATCTCACCCCGTGGCGTCAAAATGATAAGAACCGGGAGCAAAAATCCCAGAATCACACGGGGGGACCTAGTGAATGACCTACAGAGAGCTGGGACCACTGTAACAAAGGCTACTATCAATAATACAATGCGCTGCTAGGGTTTCAAATCATTCACTGCCAAATGTGTCTCCCTGCTGAAGCCAGTACACGTACAGGCCTGTCTGCGGTTCGCTAGAGAGCGGTTCGCTATGGAGCGGTTCGCTAGGGAGCGGTTCGCTAGGGAGCGGTTCGCTAGGGTGCGGTTCGCCAGGGAGCGGTTCGCCAGGGAGCGGTTCGCCAGGGAGCGGTTCGCCAGGGAGCGCTTCGCCAGGGAGCGGTTCGCCAGGGAGCGGTTCGCCAGGGAGCGGTTCGCCAGGGAGCGGTTCGCCAGGGAGCGGTTCGCCAGGGAGCGGTTCGCCAGGGAGCGGTTCGCCAGGGAGCGGTTCGCCAGGGAGCGGTTCGCCAGGGAGCGGTTCGCTAGAGAGCATTTGGATGATCCAAAAGAGGCCTGGAAGAATGTGTGAATCAGATGAAACCAAAATAGAACTTTTTGGTAGAAACAGGTTCTGCTGCGCAGGTGGTAAAAAAAAAAAAAAACACAAATAAGTTATATAAAATATATAAAAAGTCCCATCCTGGCAAGGTAAATAAAAAAAATATTGCGTAATCTAAGATATTGCACATTGTTAATTCACACGACTGTGCACTAACTTCGGGTTGTGCACAGGAATATGTTAGAATTTACAGGGTCCTGGAGTGGCCTAGCCTGTCTTCAGATCTCAATCCCATAGAAAATCTCTGAAGGGTGTTGAGAGTCCGTGTTGCCCAACGACAGCCCCAAAACATCACTGCTCTAGAGCAGATCTGCATGGAGCAATGGGCAAAAATACCAGCAACAGTGTATGAAAAGCTGGTGAACAGTTACAGTTTGGCCACTGTTATTGCCAACAAAGGGTACATAACAAATATTGTAATGAACTTTTGGTATTGACCACATACTCATTTTCTACCTGATTTGCAAATAAATTCTTTAAAAATCAAACAATGTGATTTTCAGTTTTTTTTCTTCCACATTGTCTCTGTCATGGTTGAGGTATAAACATGTTGACAATTACAGGCCTCTCTAATATTTTCAAGTAGAATAACTTGGACAATTAGTGGTTGACTTGATACTTATTTGCTCCACTGTACACCTGTACAATTACATAGAAGTGTATTCATTAAATCTTAAGCATTTGAAGACTGTAATGTAAATGTAATATCCAATTAGAATGCAAATATTAAAAATGTAAATACTTGTGTACCTCTACTTACGAAATTAATTGGTTTCAGAACTTTTTTTTGTAACTTGAAAATTTCGTAAGTGGATCCGCATTTTTTTATTAAAGTTCCCAAATCCACCCAAAACCCTAACACAACATGACAACCAAACGAACACAGGAACACATATCTTGCAAACGCAACATTAAGAATTCAAACAAAAGTGTTAGGTTCATCAATAATTATACTTTAATATAATTATAAAACAATACAGGGGGACATCTGATTAATTATAAAACATTTAATTAAATTGGCTTTTCTGATGATATTCTTGCAATAGAGAATCCATTTTCACATCGTCCTCGTCACAAATGATTCTGGAAAGCGGCAATTTCTCTTGCCCTTTTAAGGCCACAAATCAAAACAATTACAAGGTTATTGATTAATCCAATTGCATAGGCAAAACAATCATCTCATATCAGGTATTCAATAACAACATTTAAGGTCGGAACTCAAAAACAACTTCATTGGAAAGTAAACAAACAAGCCTCTTTTCGGGAAAACAATTCCATAATCAAGCGAAAAGAGCGTCACAATTTAGGACAATATGCAAGTAACCACGGAGGTTGTTGGATAGCGATCACGCCGCATCATCTTAAGCGTCCTGCCAAGTCTGCATACTGGAGTAAACTTCAGTCCTATCTTCCAGTAAACAGTCCTCTGAACGAGGACTTGGTGACATGTTACGATCCTGTGCTCGCCCCAGACAAATTGGAGAATCTCTCATACAAAAATGATTAAGTGCACACATATATAGTCATATTACATAAATAATCCAACAAAAAACATTAACATTTTATGATTTCTTTGGAATTTAATTTTTCATTTTATTAGTCGCTATTGGTTCGTACCTGTTTGGATTTCACTTGCCCTTCTGCCATGCTGGTTGAAGGACTTTTTTAAAAACTTTAAACATTGTTTAAAGTTTAGTGTAAGGTTAGATTAAATTTATTTTTGAGTGTGTATCGTAATCCAATTTAATTTAAATTTGTTCGTTATGTTACGAGCGCGTTGCTGTGCAAAAAGTCTCCCCTTTTTCTCTCACCTCTCTCTGTCACTCTCCCTTCCGTGAAATCTGTCTAATTCTAGTACTATCAAACACGTTTTAGTATTATTAAACCACTAGTTATTTGTTACTTTGTTAATGGATGGCGAATTAAAAAAATATAAATGTTTTTCCAACCCAATGTCCTGATTTGGTGTTTTTTCAGAGGGTTGGATCGAATGACTTTCCTTTTAGTTGATTTCTATGGGAAACGTTCGTTTGAGTTCCAAACAATTTGAAGTTGAAGTTCCAAACAACTCTTGATGCGTTCGTTTTGAAGACACCGGCAAAACGTCCGGGCGGGGTAAACCCATAGAACAAAGGTAAAAAAAAATGATTAAAACAAAATTAGAATTCAGTTTTGTGAAGTTACATTAAAAGTTGAGTGTCTGTATATAGTTATCCAAGTACCATTATTTGTTTGGTCGTTTACGAGTGCGTTGTTGCCGTGCCCGAACATCCCCCACCTCCGCCTCCGTGTGTGTCATTGTCTGTCCCCTCCGCGAAATGCGTCTAATTTTACATCCATTCAACACATTTTATTACTACTAAACCACTTGTTATTTATTGCTTTGTCAATACATTATGAATTAGAAGAAATAAAACCTTTTTTCCAAATCCAATATCCTGTTTTTGGTGTTTTTTCAGAGGGTTGGAACGAATTAATTTGTTTTCAATTCATTTCAATGGGAAACGTCCTCTTGAGTTACGATATGCTTGTCATACGATCACAGTCTCGGAACGAATTATGATCGTAAGTCGAGGTACCACCATATATATTTGCTCTTTATTTTCATACACACATACACTTGTATACTTTTTAACTGAATTGATTATTTTTATTGTCATTAGACATTATATTTGAAGCTTTCACCATTTAGTGCATAAATAAGAACAGTCAGACAAATAAATAATCAACAAATAACTTAGTCCTAGTGAGGTCAGCAGAGTGAACCGGGCTTGTTCCATTTGAAGTTAATAAATAAGAAATAAATACGTAGTCCCAGTGAGGTCAGAGCGTGCTTGTTCCGTCAGAAGTCCAGGATGGGTTCCATGGTTTTGGAGATCAATTTTATCATTTTAAAGGTTAAATAGTGGCTATTATTAAGGATTGTGTAACAAATAATGCTAATTCACCGTCAAATCTACTTATGAAAAATCCAAGTTTTGAAATAGCTTCTGGAACAAATTATATTCTTAAATTGAGGTACAACTTTATTAACAATAAAATTAGGGTGTACGTATTTACATGGTATGATATTTTGTTGGTACCACTTACTTTTTAGTAACTATTCCTCTCTCACATCTTTAGGAGTAGAACGGCCATTCTGACTGACACTAGAATTCGCATAATGAATGAAGTGGTGTCTGGGATCAGGATCATCAAGATGTATGCCTGGGAGAAACCCTTTTCTGCTTTGGTGTCGGATATGAGAAGGTCAGATTTATTTGTTTTTATTTAGAAGAAAAAAAGACAAATATTTAATAAGTAGGCTAAAGCATTTGTAACTGACTTGTGTGGTCAATTTGAGAAACATTGTTCAAACAAAGACGCCGCGGATAAGGCCCGTCGAAGCCCCGGCCGACGCTGTGGGCACGGGCCCCCGAAGCCCCGGCTGCTTCCTTCCACTTGTTAAGCCATTTGTGTTGCTCGGACTACCTTCAAGGGGCGTACTTGTCTTGGCTCGTGCCACTTTTAACTGCACAAATTGATGCACACTTTATCACCTGGCACCACAGAGCCGCCAGTCAGTTCCCTGGATTTGGGAACTCAGCTTTTCTCCTGGAAATAGATAGCTCAATGTACTTTGAGATGCGAGCTTAATGAGTCCCGCGACTGAGTTCGTATGTTGATTTACTCGCAACTCAAATGAATGTTTCCCATAGAAATGTACTAAAAACTTAGTTCGTTCCAAACCTCTGGAAAAAAAAAACCAAAAACATTTGGATTGGAAAAACATTTTTATATGTTCTAATTGGCCATCCATTTACAAAGTAACAAATAACTAGTGGTTTAATAGTACTAAAATGTGTTTAACAGTACTAAAATTAGACGGATTTCGCGGAGGGGAGACAGAGGGACAGAGAGAGTGCAGGGGAAAGATAGGAGGGGACACTTTTTACACGGCAACGCGCTCGTAACGTAACAAACACATTTAAATAAACATGGATTGTGATGTAGACACACAAATAAATTTAATCTAACCTTACACTAAACTTAATTCTAATTTTATTTTAAATTGTTATACCTTTCTTGGCTCTATTTGCCCCTAACCCTAACTTTCAGACGCAACCTATCGAGGGTTGTTTGCTTTTGTCCTCCCTTTAAAATATTCCTACAAATGTTCTCACAATAGGATAACGCACGCCAACTTGCCTGGGAAGTAGTGCTCCTCTCGTTTTAGCGAACAAGCTTCACCATTCACACTGACTAACGGGATAAAAAACACTGAAAAAATGCAACGCTCTGCCCAGTGCTCGTTGAGGTATTACGCGAGGGAGCTGCAACCAGAAAGACAGTGCCAATGATGTTCTTATGAGCACCCTCTTGTGTCCGCTGTATGCTCGTATATCAAAATTTGTCTCGTATCTCAAGACAAATAATTGTTCAAAATTTTACTCTTATCTCAAATTGCTCATATATCGGGGCACTCGTATCTCGAGGTATTACTCTATAGCAGTTGGCTGCTTTAAACAGTCTTTTAGTTCATTTTGCAACCCGTCAACCATTTCCTGCAGTGTTAGATAGATAATCCTGTTAGTTTGTATTTGATAGCTCATTAGTGGCGTCCGCTTTCTTGGATAGGCCAATCTCAACACACTTGGTCAATGACCACCAAACAGTACCTGTATATGCCACCTTGGTTCAGCTCGATTAAATCCATGTTCAGAACCTGAAGACTTTTTTTGCAAAAAAATTAAAGTAGGTTTGGAGACCTCTGGAACTATACTATCCCTCCTGTTGAGACATGGCTCCTCGCATGCTTCAATTTGACAATCGGTTCAAACAATGATCGTGGAATGCATGGCTTGCTTGCATAGAAGCCATTCTTGTGTTGCATGGCTCCTTCTGTTTCCCATTGTAAGTTTTCTTTTTCTGGTCGTTTATTTTAACCCTTTGTAAGAAGGTCCGTTTCCTGTTGAGAAGCACAGTCTCCCTCTGCTAAGCCAAATTCAATGCATTTCCTTTAAGATTTTTCTTTTTTCCAATCTCTCACCCTCACTCTCTCGCTCTCTTTCACTCTCTCCCTGTCTCTCTCTGTCACTCCTTCAGCTGCTTTTCCTACACTTTCTTTTCTTTGCACTTGCAATAATCTTTTCTTCATGCTAACAAAACTCTTTAATGTTCACTTACCAAAATCTTTTCTATTCACTTACCAAGATCTTTTCTATTCACTCACCAAAAATCTTTTCAACATTTCCCTTCTACGTTCATCAAACCTTCCACATCCTTCAAACTGGGACAGAAATTATGCCTCTCCACCCATCGCGGCAGACATGCTACGCATCCGAACATACCCCACATCCGGTAAGCCTCCGATCTCCATTCTGCAGTCTGGCAACAAACCCATCTCCCTTGTCGCTTTACGACCCATATTAATCACTTATTTAATAATTCAAACAACAATTCTATTCTAAATTTACAGAAATTGATCTCATTACTTCGTGATTCAGCCAATATCTCTGAATATACCAAGACCACAAGTCCCTGACTTATTCTTAGCGGAGTCCCTGACTCTATATTGTTCTACCTACGTTGGTCCCGGACCACAAACTATAATGTTCTACGTACGTTGGTCCCAGACCAAAAACTTTTATGTTCTACGTACGTTGGACCCAGACCACAAACTATTATGTTCTACGTAAGTTGGTCCCAGACCACAAAATGTTAATCCTACCGCAGTGATAATACTCATTCAAATGATCACACTTCACGCAGACAGAAATCAAAGGGCAAACTCACGATCTTTCTCATTCCGAACCTGCCCTACTTCGGGGGACCCGTCACCAGATCACCGGAGCGGCGAGGGAACGTCCATCGGGTTGACCCTTTCAATGGAGTATGCTGACGTCGTGCTCCGTCGTCGCTCCGGCAATTGTTGGCTGTTGGGTCCCGGGTTCGACACCGAAGTATGATAGATCTTAAAATACAACTTCAGGAGCAGCTTAAGAAAGAGTGAAATCAATTTAATCGGAAATAGTTTTATTATCAGACTACATGATGGGAGAGAAAGCTCGAACAGCTGTGAGCCGCTCACAGTCTGTTGTCCTCGCAATTCTCTCTGAATTAACAGTGGGTCAATGTATATAGGAAAACAGGGCGTAGTATGGTTTCTACGACAAAGACCAAACTCTGGGCAAAGTCTGATTAATCAATGATAAGTCTCCATGGCAACGACCAAACTTTGGGCAAAGTGTGATTAATCAGTGGCAGGTCTCCATGACAACGATCAAACTCGGCAAGTTTCTTTTGACAACAATGTTTCTATACTTACAAAAATTGATACATTATGAACAAGCAATGCCAAGCGACATTGTCATTTTATCATAATGTTATTTTACAACAATTTTCCTACCAGATGTGGCAGCCATATTGGTTCTAATGTCAAAATAGGTGAATTTTTTTTTAAATTTCCAAATCAAGGCTACTCACGTCTGGTGAAAAAAATGTAGATGGCCGTGCCCCGAGTGAGCAGTGGCTGGAACGTTTTGCGTTTTATGCAAGATACGTTGTTTTTCATTTCATTCATAGACGTCAAAATTAATTGTTTTTTTAATCTTTTTGCTATTTTAAAATAAATGATTATATCAGCATTCGCTTGCGTCGTGACCTTTAAGCCGTACCCTTGATTCAGTCATCATTTTTTTGTCCGACAAAAGCGGCTTATATGCAACTAAATACGGTATGTTTACTTAGCCCTGTAGTCTGCTGAATTGACACAATTACATCCGGTGTCGCAACTGGTTCTATTGACAGCAGTGGAGCCAAAAGAGTGATCATTTATTAGTTATCACAAATGGAAATGTCGGGTGACTGCGATTTTATCCGCCTACTCCTTACTCACATGGCTGGTCTGAAAAAGAAAGAACATGATAATTTTCGTTCAATTCGTCCTTGGAATTACCGTCCTCCTGGGCTTCACTGCTTTCCCCGGTACGTTTCATGAGCAGAGATATAATTTGTGTAATTTAGAATTTGTAGGGGCAATTGCAGTAGTTATAAGTCGGCTTAGCAAGGAGCGCAAACGGGATAAGACAACACCCATACAATGTCAAGGTAGTAGAAAATATGGCTACAGAAAACACAACAGATATGGACAAATCCTTACATTTTCCAAAGGTCTTATCCTACCAGTCTGTAAAGCAGAATGCTTTTTAATATTGCGGTTTTAGGGTCTGCAGGCCACTAATGGCCCTGGTTAGGGAATCACCGGGTGACGTGTTGTTCGGTATGAAGGTGCAACATTGTTTTCCAAACATTTTGCTCACACGCCCCCTTGCTCCGTAAGGAGCAACTCCACCGCTATGCGATCCTTGAATGAATGCCATCAGACTGGTAGCTGCCCGTGGCTCCTTTATGGCCACGAATCCCTGTTCAGTATAATTTCCAAGTTTTTGGACATTGTAATGCAGGTAATTTATCTCATCCATAATTTTGTTTTTGGACTCCCATCCTGCTGCGATCTGATTAGCCAGCTTATACTCATCTGGGACGTCCCAGGGACGTCCCTGTTGCAGGTCTTATCATTCAATTTTTGGTGCAAAAGTAATGTCTAGGTAAAGTCGTGGCACAGTGTTATGACGGTGCAGCGGTCATGTCTTCTGGATTAAATGGGGTGCAGGTTAAAATTAAGGAGAGAGCACTGTTGGCTCTATTCATACACTGCTATGCACATCAGCTCAATTTAATACTGACTCAGAGGGCCTCAAAAATTAAAGAATGCAAGATATTTTTGCTCACTAAATGGGTTTGCTGCATTTGTTCGAGATCACCTCGACGCACACAGCTGCTGGACGAAATCTGCCAGGGGCGTCTGCCTCATGTGGGAGTAAAACGGTGGCAGTACACATCCAGAGTGGTCAATAGTATTTGAGAAGAGAGCTGCTCTAAAGGAACTGTCTTGTCACATCCTGGAGCATGATGACTACAACAAATGTGCTGATGGATTTAAAGCACGTCTGGATGGCTTTGTTATTTGCATTTTTGAGCATTCAGGCGTCTTTTTTTTTCAATACTACAGAACAACAACCGGTATGTACAGTTTTGTCTTGCAAGATTAAAGGAGTTTTGTAACACAATAGAACGCGAGAGGAGCCGATACGAGGCAATCTATGAGGCCACTAAACGCAGTACGGGTAACTCCTGGACGAAGAGTTCAAGCGCAAGATTCTCGCGCACACTACCACCAATGCCACGACAGAAATATGGACAATTTATTCATTTAACAGACGCAGGCCAGATTTCAAGACCAGAAAGACTGATGTTTCTCTCCCTCCTCGAGTTTTGGGAATACACTGGTACCTCGAGATACAGGCTTAATGCGTTCCGGGACTGAGCTCGTATGCCGATTTACTCTTAACTTAAATGAACGTTTCCCATAGAAATGAACTGAAAACAAATTAATTTATTCTAACCCTCTGAAAAACACCTAAAACAGAATATTGGATTGGAATTTTCTTTTATTTGTTCTAATATGCCATCTATTAACAAAGTAACAACTAGTAATAACTAGTGGTTTAATAGTACTAAAATGTGTTTAATATTCTAAAATTAGCCAGATTTTGCAGAGATGCAGACACTCATAAATACATTTAATCTAACCTTTCACAAAATTTGAATCTAATTTTTTTTTTATTACCTTTCTTCTCACAGGTTGGCTCTGTTTGCCCCGCCTCCTCCCTGACTTTCAGATGCAACTTATCGAGGGTTGTTTTCTTTTGTCTTCCTGATAGGTTCATCAATAATTACCCTTTTTTTGTAATTATCAATAACTGCAGGCAGACATCTTATTCAATTATTGACATTTAATTAAATAGATTGGATCACAGATAAGAACCTTAACGGAAGATACATCTTCAAAAGTATCCTCTCGAACAGTCTTTCGCGTACGGCTTTAAGGCATTTGGATAAAAACAATCACGCCTTCATTTGACCTAACAATCATATAACAATTACATAAAGAAGGCCGAAGTGCGTCACGAGTGTTATGGAAGAGGCTGATATCTCGAGTCCTTGCTCCCTCCGATCAACAGCCCTCAGAGCCCTATACCGGGTGAGATGTAGCATAAACAATCCTTGGATAAGAAGTCCACTCGAGAGTGGACCAGGTGGCTGTTAATGACCTCGAGCCGAGCAATAGAAAGACTGATTTAATGATTTAACAAAGAAATGAATTACTACACATATGTATAATAGTAATACAGAATAAACCCAACATTCTCTCGTTTTTATAATGTGTTCTTAATCATTTCTTAGTAATCCTACTCACATGGCTGCTCTGAAAAAGAACATGATCATTTTCGTCCAATTCGTCCTCGGAATTACCGTACTCGTGGACCTCACTGCTTTCCCCGGTACGTTTCATAAGCAGACATATAATACGTGTAATTTAGAATTTGTAGGGGCAATTGCAGTAGTTATAAGTCGGCTTAGCAAGGAGCGCAAACGGGATAAGACAACACCCATACAATGTCAAGGTAGTAGCATATATGGCTACAGAACACAACAGATTGGGCCAAATTCTTACATTTTCCAAAGGTCTTATACCCCCAGTCTGTGAGGCGGACAATTCTACTCCAGACCGCTTTTGCATATTGCGGTTTTAGGGTCAGCAGGCCACTAATGGTCCTGGTTAGGGACCCAGGTGACGTGTTGTTCGGTATGAAGGTGCAACATTGTTTTCCAAACATTTTGCACACACGCCCCCTTGCTCCGTAAGGAGCATCTCCACCGCTATGCGATCCTGGTAGCTGCCACGAATCCCTGTTCAGTATAATTTCCAAGTTTTTGGACATCGTAATGCATTTATCTCATCCACATTTTTGTTTTTGGACTCCCATCCTGCTGCGATCTGATTAGCCAGCTTATACTCATCTGGGACGCCCCGGGGGATGCCAATCGCATCAATGTATGTTGGATCTCCTTCCCTCCATGCCACGACGATGTCGGGAGGGACCCTTCACCACACCAGATTTCTGAGCAGCCAATTGTATCTCCTCCACTGTAGATGGAAAAACAGACACCGGTAAGAGCAGTGAGACCAAAGCACCCAGTCCTGCCGCGTTTCGGCAGGATTCGTAAAATTAATCTCTACTACACCACCACCATAGGTCAGAACGTGGTATTGGGTGTAGTTTGTTTTAGAACGCCGTCACACCACGTCTCATTTATCGCCCCCAGCTTCAGACCATGCCCTGTAAGGTTTAAGCAGGTAAAATGATTAATCAGTGGAAAAATGGACTTCCCCTTTACTGCGTAACAGGATGGAGACTGTTTCAATATTTTTCCTGTACAAATAGGACATGTTTTTTCATTTGTTAAAACACTTTTCCCAAAAGAATGGTGATTGAGGGAGTTGTTAGATCCGATCGTATTTTCCCTTGTCTGGTAGTTTTTTCTAATCCTTTGTAAGATGGTTTAGTCTCAATTGAAACCGTATGGAGACGTCAAACCCAATATAAAAGAGTTCCCTACAGTTTTATGGTATTGCTTGCTGAGCAATAATCTTTCCAATCAATATTGGTGTTTCCCATATCTTATTGAGTCAGAAAGTTTATCTTACCTGTCCCCTCAATGTTTCAATTGAGACCACCCTTTAACCAAAGTAGACCACCCTTTTACCAAAGTAGCTCCACATAGTGCTTGCCCCTCTTCTCTTCACTCCATTAACAGCACCCAATTGTCCCCCGTTTGGGAAATCCCTGTTTCAGAAATAAATTTCACAAGTTAATATGTCAGTCCAAGTTTTCTAATCTTGACCAATTTCTGCAACAAGGCTTTTCCCAATCTCCAATTTTGGGCTGTTATGTACCACACGCATTTCCCACCATAGATTGATCCCTTGTATGGCAACCGGAATGTTGCCGAGTCCAAATATATATTTTCAAATTTCGAATGCATGTCTGAAAATTTGATTTAGTAGGTAATGTTAATCAAATGTAAATGTGAATGTTTCTCGGTTTACCCTCCCGTAAGGTGTATCCTCAATTGAAACGCCTCCGCCTTTCTCTCCAACTGGAGAAAACAACCCTACTGCGGAGAGGAATAGAATTACAATCATCATTAATCTCATTGCCCCAAAAGCAATAATCGTTTTCAACATGACTTTTTGTCTTTGTTTAGGGAACTTTCCTCTTGAAATGTTCTAATTTAGACAACCTTCCTACTATGGGAAAGGTGCATCCGTGTCCCCCTTTCAGCTACTTTGATAGCTGTTGGCGTGGTTAGCAACATGGACCCTCCCACTTTGCGTTGCTCCAATGTTTCTTCTTTATGCCGCATATAGCACCCAGACTCCAGGAATCACCGTCACTTCGTCCGTTTCCTGTTGAGAAGCAAAATCTCCCTCTGATAGCTTAAATCTGGTGTGGTTTTTTTTTCTAAAGATTTCCTCACTTAGTCTGCTGTTTTTTCTTATCTTTAATTCACACTTAAATTATATTCACAGCCGTCATGACCTAATGGCCCCCTATCAGTTTTTTTTTGAAAATCCCAATTCCCTCTAATAGCATGTCAATTACCTTTTAACGTGGCCATTACAATTTGTTTCAACTCCATCCAGGTGATAAGATGTCCCTGATAAGATGTCAATGATAACAATTAAAAAAAAAAAAAGGTTATTACCTTCAAGAAGAGTCACAAATGAAGTCTTAAGGACATTTTCAGTAAATTATCATTAAAAAAACACAGCATGATTGTCCACTACTCACAAAAAGTTTGGGATCTTGGATTAAAATTTTAAGATGAACCAAAACGAAATTTACCTAGATTTTCTTTCACTCATTCATCCAGCATCTTTGGGGAAAACTGCTGACAACACTCCTGTTTTGAGCCTTGCAGCTGATGACCCAAACTGAAAAAGTCGAAGATAGGTAAAGAAGTGCAAGTTCAAACACATGTTGTGTATAACAAAAAGTAATGAAACATTCATGATCGAAATTTCAACCAAGAGCAAATAGCCTAAACTTTTTGCGAGTGGTGTGTAGTAGATGCGTCTCTCATGATCATTTTTCTCAACACTTTTGCTGAAATGCCTTAAGGCGATGAAGCATAAATTGATAATTTATGTACAGTAAAATGCACACTCTACTTGAGCAACAGTTGTTGGGTTCTGATTGTGCACATTTTGGCCCGCTTCTATACCCGGCCCACTTTTAACTTCATAGAGTCTTCTCTGCTGACGCACCTTAAAAGGTTTCCATAAATAGATGACGTCGTGACCACGCAGTGGCCGGACACTGTCTGAAATAGTCCAGTATTTCTAAAAGCTAAAGAGGCAATAGGGTAGCCTTAAGAGGGTCAAACCCCAGTGAGCGACTGGCTGTTGTAGTTGGTGGAGTCCATTTTGAGGATGTACGGGATGATGCTGTCGATCTGTACATTTCCAATCAGGCCGGCGAAAAAGAGCTCCTCGGTGACGGCAGCACTGATCAGACGCAGGGCAGGAAGTCGCAGAAGCAGCTTGTCCCCCATTTGTAAGACAAATTCCTCCACGCCAATTTTATGCGACATGACGCCGTCTACGGCCTTTATCACGTCGACTTGAGTCCAAATTCTATGAACCATAATAACACGGACTGCTCGCTCCCCACATTAGGGTTGGGAACCTCGATCACCGTTGAATTTTGCCCATCCCATTTTATTCATAGACAACCCGTCTACCTAAAGCGTCATTTGTTTCAAAACATGAAAGGCCCCACTAGAATTTGGGCATCCAGCGCCAAATAGAGCCTATTTACACATTTGTCTCGAATATGTTTTAGATATGGGTTCCCCAATTCCCCAAATATACCAGAATTCATTCATCAACACATCCTGTCAAAACCCAAAGCAACTAACAATCTATTTCTTAGCCAGATTTTGGAATTCGGAGAATTGCTCCTTTCCCCCTTATCTAAGCTTGTTTTTGCCAATCGTTATCACTAACATTCAGGCATATTAACCCCATAATTGCAATGCTATGAATTTCAAGCTAAAGTTCTCCTAATTTGCATGCCCTTAAAGCAATAGAAAACAACGTCATTTGGTTGTATCTATTGACCAATGCTTATCCAATCCGTAATATCCTTAAAGTCATCAATATGACCTGTGCCAAAGCATATTTCCTCCTGCCAGGACAACAGACAATGGACAATGTTCTTTCAAGTGCACTTTGAAAAACGTTGTTACTCCAGTCTTAGGGAAAATATGCTCATCCTAAACCAATTGTTTTATCTACATTTCACCTTATTATTTGGATGAATGCAATGAATTTTCTCATGCCACTATTTTATTGTTAATTTCCCGTCTGATGTCATTAACAGCCAAATAACTCAATAGCTAAAATATACTTTGCAAATCACCTCATACGATGTTTACTTAAGACAAGTCATTTCCCAAAGCTCCCTGTTACCAAAATAAAAATCTACAACAATTAAATTAGAGAAATCAACCTTTTGCTAGGCATTTCCTAATTACAATTTTCAATGTTTAATAAAAGACCCTCAAATTGTCACCAATATACCATAATATTGTACATTTTTTCCATCCTCGCCTTTTCTTTAACCAGCCAACCTCCTGGATTCAAGTATTTTGAACAATCAAACTATTCAGAAATAGTATCAATATTATTTTATCCTCCAAAAGCTAGTTTCCTTTAACTAAGAGCCCTTTGAAATCCACTATTGCACAAAAATGACTATTTTGCTCTATTCCCAAATCCAAAGCTTTTTACCAAATCAACCTTTTACTAAACATATTTTCTATCACATTAATATACAGTGGACCCTCGCTACTTCGCGTTCCACTTATTGCTGCCTGCAGAGCTTCGCGGATTTTTTTCAGGAAAAAAAAATTAAAGATATTAAATTAAAATTATAAATTACATCGTCCTACAGGGTGTGGAAACAAAATATTCAATTAGAATTAGTAATTTCATCATTTTATAAATTTTAAAACAAAAAATGCACGTATGCGCAAAGCATCATGGGGGATTACGGCCACGTCACTTCCGCATTGCGGCCGCGTCACTTCCGCATTACGGCCGCGTCACTTCCGCATCATGGGCATAAACGCAAGCTGATTGGCCAGCTGAATGTACTCGACTCCCCATTGGCCCATTCACCACGGAAACCCAAGCTTCTCCCGATGCCCATTCTCAGTCCACGCTTATCTCGTGCTGTACAGTACGCTTCTCGTCAAGTTAAGCTCAAAAGTTTTGTGAAGCCCTTCGTGATGCCTCCCAAACGCTCTCCATCCCTTGGTGCTTCTAGTGAGCCGAAGAAACAGCGGAAGATGTTGACAATCACCGAAAAGTGAGTTTATTGGACAGGTTGAAAGGAGGGAGTAGCTACGCTAGCGTAGCTCGACATTACGTCCTGAATGAATCCACGGAGCGGTACATAAAGAAGGAGGAGAAGAACATCCGCAAAACTGCCGCAACATCTTTTACGAAAGATGCCAAAAGGGTTGTGAACACCCAGAACAAGGTCATGGTGCGAATGGAAAATGCACTGGTCATTTGGATCCGTGATTGTAGGGCGAAGAAAATCAGCCTGGACGGAAACTTAATCCGAAGCAAGGCAAAAACTTTGTTCGACGCCATGGTGCTTGAGAGTGGTGACGACGACCTCAGCGTTCCGGACGAGGAAGAAGACGTCGACGAAGGTGATCCTCTGCCCGGTCCCTCAAGCCAGACTAGCCCACGACCGGTTTTCAATGCCAGCAAGGGCTGGCTTGAGACGTTTAAGCGGCGAGTCGGGCTAAGGAATGTGTCGCTGCATGGAGATGCAGCCTCGGCAGACAAAGCAGCAGCGGAGCGCTATGTTGAGGATGTGTTTCCGGAAATGATTGAAGAAAATGGCTATGTCCCGGAGCCGGTCTTCAATATGGATGAGACAGGACTCTTCTGGAAGAGGATGCCGTCCCGGACCTTTCCTTTCAAGGACGAACTTCAAAAGACTGGTTTCAAAGCCCACAAGGATCGAGTGACTCTGCTCTTGTTTGGCAATGCAGCAGGATTCATGCTGAAACCCGGCCTTATCCACAGGTCACTGAATCCTCGAGCATTGAAAAACAAGAACAAAGCCTTACTGCCACTGTACTGGATGTCCAATAAAAAGGCATGGATCACCAAGGCCCTCACACATGACTGGTTCTTCAACTCCTTTGTTCCGCAGGTAAAACTTTACCTGGCCAAAAAGGGACTTCCCTTCAAAGTGGTTCTACTCATGGACTGTGCAGGAGGACATGCAGCTAATTTGTACCATGAGGGGGTGCAGATGGAGTTCCTTCCCCCCCAACACCACTTCCCTCATCCAGCCCATGGATCAGGGGGTTATCAGGGCCTTCAAAGCCCTCTACACCAAGGCGACAATGGAGGGTCTCATCTCCTTCATTGAAGAGCCCGACGAGACCTTCAGCATGAAGTCATATTGGAAGGGCTACAACATAGCCATGTGTCTAACCAACATTCAGAATGCCCAAAAGGGCATGAAAGACAAGACACTCATCTCCTGCTGGAGGAAATTGTGGCCACAGAAAATCACTGAGGACTATGAGGGCTTCACTCCCAACGAGATTCAGCACTCAGCCGTAGATAATGCTGTCAGGCTGGCTCGGTTGGTGCAGACTGAAGGCTTCTCGGACATGACGGCTGATGAGATTACAAATCTCATCGACTGTCACCCAGCCCCACTGACAGAGGAGGACCTGCAGGAGATGACCAAGTCGGCGAGTGAGGAGGAAGAGGAGCCTGCTGCCGACGACGACGCTGACGAAGGTGGCCTTACTTTACATAATATGCAGGACCTCTTTAATACTGCCAAAGACCTCCAAAGAAAGGCCAAATAAATGGACGATAACATGGTGAGGGCAGTCGAGTTCAGCAATCGCATCGATGAGGCCATGGCTGTTTACAAGGGCATCCTCACCAACCAAAAAAAACAACGGTCCCAACTCCCCATAACAATGTTTTTTACAACGCGCCAAAGAACTGCGGAAGATCCATCCTGACTACTAGTATGATGTTTTTGAATTGCTGCTATGATATTTTTGAGTTTTCTGAATAAAAGTTTACATTTATTACATTTGCAGTGATTTTTTTGTATGCACTAACATAACACCCGCATTTTAATGTTGAATAAAACACCTGAATGAACAGCATATTAGCCTGGTGGTGGTTTTGGTCACGTGTTATACGTTTCTATAAGCGTTTTTTTTTTTTTTTTAATGGCGCCCAGCTACTTCGCGGTTTCACCCTTCTGCGGGGGTGTCCCGGTCCCCATTAACCGCGATAAGCGAGGGTTCACTGCACATTTCTGTTTAAAACCCAAAAAATGAATGTGAAAGCATTCACATAACCTTGCAGACCATGTATTGCTCTTATTCTGAAAAGTCCAAACAGAAAACGCCATAAGCCGCTAACTATGACCTCCACTCTTGCTGCGAAAACAGCATTCTTATCTTCTGTTTACAAACCAGCGTCGCCTTTTTTCCCCTGTGCCCAAATACAACACTTTTTAGACAAGACAACCATTATACAGTCAAATTAACCCTTCTTCCGCTATCCAACTACATCACAATATTTTTCCAAGACCCCATATTCAGAGTATGCTGCAAGCACAACAACATAGCAAAAACCCATTTTCTGCCCTCAAGTTTGCTTCAGCACCCCCAAGGCCAATTATTATTATTGCAATGTCTTCACGGAAGGGATCCACAAAATTTAGTTGTTTACACGGTCCGCGCGCACCCGAAAGCCTAACACAGTCAAATCGTCTGCCCCGCGGCCCACATGTTTCACTCCCATCTAATCAGCAGCTGCTGCACCAGAGCGCTTCTCCCGCAGTCGACACATTATTTGGCAAGTCTAGAGCATAATGAGCACACAGGTGACATTCCCTGCTAAACATTTAAATGACCATTTTGTATATTTTCTTTCGTCTTTTTAAACACCATCGTCCCGTTAGCGGACGGGATCGAAACAAGGCCAAGCTGCAATAAGCCATTACATTCCAATAAATTGACAGTACATATAGGTTATGTTAACAAAGCACCTCCAGCACTCAGAAATAACCATTCTAATAGTTGTTATACAAGCCCCAGCATCACAAAAACCCCAATTGAATTGTAATCACAAAAACGTCATACCTGGATTAACCAAATCAAATACCAGTGTCTCCATTAATTTTCTAGCTCAACATTCTCATATCCAAAATCCACATTCCAAAACGATCTAAGCCGACATTCCTTGTTTTCAGAGACCTTCTAGTCTGGGTAATCATGTAATATATATACCCCCATTTTCCCCAAATTATCTCTGATATTTGTCGAACTTTACCACATCTCTTCTGCCTCTATTTTTGTTAAACTTCCTCCGCTTCCGTCACCTATCTCGGTAAATATTTTCCCCGTCAGCCGAGGAGGCCCCGCTATTTTTCCTTACCAAACAGCACTTTCACGCCGCCTCGGTCTTAAATATGTGGGACAAGCTGTCACACTTTTATCCATTCACATATTATATATATATATATATATATATATATATATATATATATATATATATATATATATATATATATATATATATATATATATATATATATATATATATATATATATATATATATATATATATATATATATATATATATGTATATGTATGTGTATGTGTATGTGTATGTGTATGTGTATGTGTATGTGTATGTGTATGTGTATGTGTATGTGTATGTGTATGTGTATGTGTATGTGTATGTGTATGTGTATGTGTATATGTATATGTATATATGTGTGTGTGTATGTGTATGTGTATGTGTATGTATGTATATTACCTCTATGCATTAGTGCATATATTATCCTGCAGCTTTATCATTTCATGCATTTCAAGCTGGCCAGCAAACCCATATTTATTTATCCATAAATATAGCTGTCTAATATTTTAAAGCGCTTTGTCTTTCCACAAATTTCCAATCCCTACATGGTAGACATATTTTTGGATCGTCATCCAAACCCGCCTTACAACACGTTTTCCCCATTGTTTTACTTTTTTGTAGTAAGTGCGTGCCTCACACAGTTAACTTTTTTTTTGTTTTTACCCCTTCGATTGTATTTCTTAGGCTTATCTTAATTTTGCTGCAGAAACCACACAAACACCATACAATGTTTACAATATATTCGCGCCTACCCTTGAGACACAGAGAATGCTTTCCAGCAAAGTGCCCCAAAAATGAACCGGCCATTGACTAGTATAAACACAGGGATTTTATCGCCGTCACCCAGGACGCAAGTCACATTACCCAGAATGGGCCTTCACATTCAATGTCCCTTTAACGCATTTGGAAACTCTGTCACAACATGCAGATATTAACGCGGACTTACCAGAGATCGCACCAGATGTCTCGCTCCAGCAAGATAAGTCTTCAACCGTCGAGAATCCATGCGCCCCCGTCGAAAAATCCAGCCCACCAAGGGTTTTGAAGACGTCGTGCGCACGGTCACTTACCAGATGTCGAACAGTAGCGCCTGGGTTCCCGCTCCGGTATATACACCCAACGCTCCGAAGGACCGAATGATAGGTTCATAAATAATTACCCTTCTGATGTAATTATCAATAACTGCAGGCAGACATCTTATTCAATTATTGACATTTAATTAAATAGATTGCATCATGGATAAGGACCTTAAGGGAAGATACAGCAAAGCCTCTTGTCTTCACGTATCCTCTCGAACAGTATTTCGCGTACGGCTTTAAGGCATTTGGATTAAAACAATCACGCCTTCATTTGACCTAACAATCATATAACAATTCCATAAAGAACCCCGAAGTGGGTCACGAGGTATGCACACTATACGAGTGTTATGGAAGTGGCAGATATCCCGAGTCCTTGCTGCGTCCTCGGAGCCCGATACTGGATGAGATGTCGGATAAACAATCTGTTTATGACCTCGAGCACTTTCCGAACAATAGGAAGAATAATTTAACAAAGAAAGGAATAACTACATATATATGTATAATAGTAATACAGAATAAACCCAACATTTGAAAAATTCATATCTTGACAAAAACTAATGCTAACCAGAAGTTTAAGATGTCCTGGCGGCCATATTGCTTATAATGTCGAAATATCGCGATTCATTCCAATGTGTATATCACTGCAATAGTTGTCACTTTCAAACAAGAAATAAAAAGAAAAATCAAAGCATGATTTTGTTTTATTTCATAATCCCAAATGTACAATCATTACCTTTCTGTGTTGCCTGGACGTAGACATACACATTACAGAGATATCAAGGCTGATGTTTTAATGATCGACCGCAAGACCTCCAATCAGCCTTAAAAACTACAGTGGTACCTCGACATACGATCGTAATCCGTTCCGAGACTGAGATCGTATGACAAGCTTTTCGTAACTCAAGCCGACGTTTCCCATCGAAATAAATTGAAAACAAATTAATTCATTCCAACCCTCTGGAAAAAAACACCAAAAACAGGATTTTGGATTGGAATTTGTTTTGTATTCCCTCAAAATATTCCCCTAATGATGCACACAAATGTCCTCACAATAGGATAACGCACGGCTAATTGCCAATGAGAAGTAATATATGCTACCCCTCGTAACAGCGATCACTCTGCCATTCGCGCTGAGTGACGGGAAAAAAACACTTAAAAAATGCAACGATCCGCCCGTGCCCCTTAGATATCTGTTATACACGAAATGGATGCGGCAAAAAAGACAGTGCAATAAAATGATAAACAGCCCCTCATGTCTTGGCCACCTGGCTTTTTCGTATCTTCGTTTTTTTCTGGTATCTAGAGATTATTTTTTGCTTGAAATTTTGGTTGGTCTATTGCCGCTTTCTGCCTACAGTTGCAACGGGTACCGCACACGTCTTGAAAGATTCAGGTTAGGTTTAAGACTCCAAAAGTTTTGCTGATTTAATCAGTCCTACGTCTCTTTTATGTTTTGACCATTTTTTTCTGGAACGTGTGTTAGCATAGCATTACATTAGATCCACGATGGCGGCGGGGACGGTTGCAGCGGCTCTAAGCTCTCCAGTTTGGTGTCGTTCGTTATTTACTAACATCTGCGAGGTACACTCTTTCTAGATACGCCAGGATTTAATTACTCTCGGAAGGAGATGCAATATTTCCATCACAACGGACCTACGATATCCCTGAGCATATCTTGAGAACTCCGGGATCTCCGTGAATGGTCAGCCCACTCAGAGTATGTCGGAGGCGGCAAAGGAAAAATAAAGCAAAAAAGCGGATGCCAGGCGGGCCTAGCTGCTAAGCTAAGGCAGCAACCACACCGGGCACCGCTTCCAAGTATCTTTGACCAAAGCCAGATCCATCACCCACAAAATGAATGAGTTGGAACTTCAGATTGCTACCAACAGCTTTTTTAGGAACTGCAACATTATTCTCATCACGGAAACGTGGCTACACCCACAAATCCCAGACGCCTTCATTAACACTCACTGCTCCCCAGATTCAGAGCTATTGGCGATACAGTGCAGGCCTTTCTATTTACCTAGAGAGCTAACGGCTGTTATAGTAATGGCGATTTATATCCCTCTGGATGCTAACGTCAACAAGGCACTTAACCTCTTGCTAACGGCTGTAAACAATCAGCAGCTTGACCTCCTCGAAAGAGTATATTGTCGCCGGTGACTTGAACAAAGCGTGTATAAAGACAAAACTAGACTATGTTTATTCGAATATCGAACATGCTTATTGAGCCACTTCCCTCCCTCACCTGGCTGGATCAGATCATCTCTGCCTATCTCTCACCCCCGAATACACTCCACTCCGGAGGCAAACATGGCCACAAATAGAAATAATAAAAACTTGGCCCGAGGACCCCCTTTCTCAGCTGCAGGACTGCTTTTCCCGCACCTTTTTTACTGGGAACTGTTCGAACATGATAACCTCCAGGGCTACACGGACACTGTACTTTCTTACTTCAAAAACTGCACGGACAACTTCACACTTAATAAACGGATACATGAATCTCCTAAACAAAAATCCCGGATGACCAAGGAGACACAGGCACTCATCAAATGCCTTAACACTGCCTTCAGGTCAGGGGACTAGGTATAATACAGTGCTGCCAGAGCAGAGCTGAAGAGAGGCATTTAAAAAGGCCAAGGCAGCATATATAAAGAAACTTGAGCTCTTCACAGGAAATAACCCAAAGAAGATGTGGCAGGGAATACGACATTACCAATTACAATGAAAAATATGTCTGTTAACATAGATGCCTCAATAGCTGAGGAACTGAACCGTTTCTTTGCCCGCTTTGAGACTGACAAATCAGACCCAGTTTCAACACCCTGCAGCTGTACACTGAAGTTACAGGAACATGAAGTGAGACTCGTAATGCGGTTTGTGAGCACCAGGAATGTTGATGGCCCCGACGGCGTGCCTAAGAAGGTGCTCAAAGCCTGTGCTGACCAGCTGGCTGGAGTTTTCACAAACATTTTCAATTGTTTCCAGCAACAATCCATCATTCCATCCTGACTCAAATCTGCCACCATTATCCCTGTCCCCAAAAAGCCAACCATTGCCTGAATGACTACTTGACCGGACATTGGTTTGCTGTTTTTTTGGTTGCCGCTCTTTTGGTTGCCGCTCCTTTGTTTGCCTTCCTTTTGGTCGCCGTTAGGGTTAAATATCAAAGTACATTTGACAACCCTAACGGCGACCAAAAGACCGGCGGCGACCAACGGGGACCAGAAGAGCAGCGACCAAAAAACCGGCGACCAAAAGACCGAGCACCGAATGACTATAGGCCTGTTGCACTCATGCCTGTGATCATGAAGTGCTTTGAAAAGTTTGTCGCCCGCCATATCAGGAATACAATCCCTCCCTCAGTTGACCCTCACCAGTTTGCTTATCGAGCAAACAGGTCCACTGATGATGCAATCGCCATTGCTCTACACACAGCATTGAGCCACCTGGAGCACCATGAAAATTACGTGTATGCTTTCCATTGACTATAGCTGTGCCTTCAACACTATAATACCGGACATTCTGACTGACAAACTCTCCCACCTTGGACTATCCTCTTCCATCTGCTGCTGGATAGAAAACTTTTTGACCAACCGACCACAAAGTTTTAGGCTTGGTCCCCACCTCTCTTCCTCCATTACACTGAGCACTGGCTCCCCTCAAGGCTGTGTACTGAGTCCTCTTCTGTACCCCCTGTACACCAACCCACCAGTCTAACTCCATCATCAAATTTGCCGATGACACCACTGTGGTCGGAGTCATCTCAGGAGGGGATGAGTCGGCCTACAGAGATGAGGTCAACAAACTGTCTTCTTGGTGGTCGGTGAACAATCTCACACTGAACTCTACAAAAACTAAAGAAATAATCCTGGACTTTCGCAAACACGGCACAGATCTGGTCCCACTCTTTATAAATGGAGTATGTGTAGACAGGGTCCAGTCCCTTAAATTCCTGGAGGTCCACGTCACGGATAAACTCTCCTGGTCTACAACCACCATGGCAGTAGAGAAGAAGGCCCAGAAACGACCTCATTTCCTCAGGGTATTCGGGAGGAACAACTTGGACACTCAGTTATTGGTAACCTTCTGTAGAGCCACTGTGGAGAGCATCTTGGCATACTGCATCACAGTATGGTAACTTGTTATTCTAAATTTTAGAATCACAAGTTACAGATAACAACATTCATTTAGAATCTAAATGAATGTTGTTTTTAGATTGAAGGTTTCGGTTGGAAGGAATGGATGGATGGATTGATGGATGGATGGAATTACAGAATAATTACAGAATAATTACAGAATAAACCCAACAACCGGCCACGTCTTACCGTAGTTAAACGTGCTTTGGCTGGCCAGCCGCGAAGCCTTGATAGATGTGTTCATAGCGTTTACCATGTCAGCACATTCTAATAGTTGTTAAAATATCATCCTCGGTCACTGGTAGTAGAGTAAAACAGCATAATTCATTGCTAATATTGTCATGCCGCTAAGTATGATGTGTGCACGCGCATCAGTCACGTCCGCCTTTTCACTATATAGTGCGTACCCACACAGACAGTCAAGCTGTCAGCATCATACAGCGACTGGCCGAATTTGAAATGTATTTTATTATGTTTACCCTATCAGTCTTAGTCATGTGCCTTTTCCCTTTTTGTGTTCCTCATTCACATCCCCATCATTCCCAGTATCATATTCCTCCATTGTCTGTAGGAAGGAGATCCAGCAGATTATGATGAGCTCATATCTGCGAGGCCTCAACATGGCCTCCTTCTTCTGCGCCAGCAAGATCATCGTGTTCATCACCTTCACCCTCTATGTGCTTTTGGGGAACAAAATCTCAGCCAGTCAGGTCTTCGTTACGGTGTCACTGTACACGGCTGTGCGCCTCACTGTTACGCTCTTCTTTCCCAGCGCAATCGAGAAGCTCTTTGAGAGCCGGGTCAGCGTTCAGAGGATTCAGGTGCGTTGCAGTGTGAAATTTGAACTATGGCACCTCGTAATTTCAGCACTAGAGCAATTTATGGAATGTTATAGTTTTTCCTGACTAAACTTTCAACCTTATAAAGGTTTTAACACAATTATGCTTGTATTGATGCATGCAATAAATGCATAAACGGGCTTACATTCTTGTTTGTTGGATTCAAGGAGTTTCTGTTGCTTGACGAGATAACAAAGATAAACACTTCTCTTCCACTTGTGGAGAAGCAAGATTATGCCATAGAGATACAAGACATGATGTGCTACTGGGACAAGGTTAGAACTGTTCAACAGTAAAAGACAATTCACCACACTTTTTGTTGCACTCATCTTCTTTAAAAGTTCAATAATCCTGGAGAGAAAAGATTTATCAGCTCTGTTCGGACTGACTTTGTTCAGAGATAACTTTCCCAAATTATGTACTTACATTGTTTGTTTGTGATTGTCTACTTGAAAATAGCATGCCGAAAAATGTTTAAAACTTTAAACACTTTAAAACTTAAAAATGTGTCATATACGTCTTTATTTTTTTTTTTTTTTCACAATAAATGTGTAATTGAAACGTTTTCTTTGACAGACAGCAATAAAATATTGTGAGCCAAAGTTTAGGCAGTTTATGTTTCGCTAACGTTCTTGCTTCTGTTTTCAGATTGCAATTGTGTAGTTTTTTTTCTCAGTTGCCAGGCATTTGAAGTACTATTTAACTCGTATCATCTCATTTTCTGAACTGCTTTATCCTTATTAGGGTCGTGTGGGCAGCTGGAGCCTATCCCAGCTGACTCCGGGCAAGAGGCGGGGGACACCCTGAATCGGTGGCCATCCGATCGCATGGCACAAGGAGACTTTAACGCTTTTTTGCAGCTTATAATAAAACCATTTCGCGATTGTTTAAATATGCTTTAAGATAGATTTGACATATTAGCATATATTTGCACAATATGAGTATTTCATGTTAATATCTCCTCTATTATGGAGAAATAATTGCTAAAAGACTGATGTTGTTCGTTGCTGGCATCGATTAAATCATTCACTGTACATTATTTGTTACGGTACTTAGTAAAATGTAAACCACTTTTTAACTATTAATTTTGATCACCTAAATCAGGATACTTTTCTCAAACATTGCAAGAACTCTCTAGGAATAATGAGAAATCATAACCTAACTTGGTGCAACCATAATGCCGTAAAGGGCAGCCGAACATTTTCTCAGTCATTTGGGTAAAACGTTAGCAAATTATTAAGACAGCTGCAAGATATTAGGAAAAATAATGAATATTGAGAATTGAAATATATGCTCAAAACATGTTGATCTCATATCTAAAAAAGAAATCTCGTACAAAAGTTGTTATATGGCGTACACTTTGAAATGATTAAAAAACAAGTGTAAGATATGGGAAAACATAAGTTGAGAGATATCGTATATGTAAAAACATTGTATAATGATGTCCATGCGCCTCATGAATGTTGATGCATCCAAAAATATAGCTATGAAAATAGGTACACACTTGTATAGTTAGTGTACCTTAAAGTTTCATTCTCTCTGATTAAGCCTGCTTCACTTTTTGAGTCCTTCAAAGTGTTTTTCTTTCATAGCTGTGCATTCATTCTAAAGTGGGTAGCCAATCTGTGACAATTAGGTGGGACAATATGGGATACTCACATTTGATTGGCTAAATTAGTACTATATTGTGAATGGCTGGCCACCGATTCAGGGTGTTCCCACCTGGCGCCTGTAATTAGCTGGCCTGAGCGCGAGCACGCCCCACAACCCTTGTGAGGATAAGCGGTTCAGAAAATTAATAATTGAATGTAATAGTGTAATTAAACACGTCCGACAGAAGCAGTTTGGCCTACTTTTAGGAAACATTGGCTTTATTTAACATTTTTTCCAATATTACACATTGGGTACATTCAATTATATGTCTTTTCTCTTTATTAGCACTTTCTTTGATGCAATTGACATGAATGAGTTCATCAGTAGCAGATGACCAATCCTTTTGAAGTGGGAGTTATAGCAGTGAACGAAAAAAAAAGTACCGTCCACTTTAAATGGATTAGACCTAGATCGATGTCATTGTTAGCCAAAGAGTTAAAAAAGATTCTCTTCTCCAGGATGCACATGATCAAAGTGTTTTCCATCACTTTACTTACTGAATTTTTCCTTATTGTAGATGTTGTGTATGGCCAAATTATCATCATAAAATAAGAGTTAAATGATGATTACAAGTCGTTATTGTGGACATGACTTCTTGAATTTGTGTGCCTCCTCCACAGAATCTTGATGCTCCATGTTTGCAGAATGTCACACTCAGTTTAGTAGAAAAACAGCTGTTGGCTGTTATTGGACCTGTAGGTGCAGGGAAGGTAACATTTATAAATTAATTCATTTAAAAAAGGAAAATTAAAATGTGAAAAAGGTTCTGAATTAACATCAGATGATTTCTCCTGCTTGGCCCAGTCTTCGCTGTTGAGTTCCATCTTAGGGGAGCTTCCTCTTGAAAAAGGGGCGATGAAGGTCAAAGGCCAACTAACCTATGCAGCCCAGCAGCCCTGGGTGTTTCCCGGCACCATCCGCAGCAACATCTTATTTGGAAAAGAAATGGATCTGCGCAAGTACGAGAGAGTCTTCAGAGCTTGTGCTCTAAAGCGGGTGAGCAAGTCAGGTGATTGTTGGAGTTCTTTTACTAAGACATGTGGAAAGCAGCTTTATAATTAACCTACAACTCTGAAAAACATTGTCTATTTTAGTGTGTTTGAGAATGTGAGATAAATTATGAATGTCCACTGTTGTACAGGATTTGGAGCTTCTCCCAGAGGGAGACCTGACGCTGATTGGTGATCGCGGTGCCACACTCAGTGGGGGGCAGAAAGCCCGAATTAACCTTGCAAGGTAGAGCATGACACATGCATCAGTTCTTGTCCTGTGTAATAAACATTTCTTTCTTCATTTCTTCAGAGCTGTGTATCAAGATGCTGATATTTATCTCCTGGATGATCCTCTCAGTGCTGTGGATGCTGAAGTCGGGAGACATTTATTTGAACAGTAAGAAAGTCATTCACCCCCCTGAAAAAAAGAGTAAACAGTGAATTATTTACATTCACTTTGTCATGGTCTTGTAACACTTTGGGTTTATGTCTCTAGTATAGTATGATTTTAAAAATACTTTCCAATGCGATTATAGCTATTTTTTGTCCATGGTTAAAGTATCGGTAACGTGGGAAGGCAAAACAGATCTCAATTAAAAGAAAGGCCATTAGTAAAGATGAAATAATTTGTTGGAAAGCAGACAGGAAACTTTTCCTGTTGTGTTGACCATAATGCTTTGGGGTGGGCTTTTCCTCTTTGATAGCACTATAGTGTAACCTCAGAATACGGACTCAGGCCCAGTAAATATCTTCAGTACCTTACTTTGTTGGTCCAAATATATATATACAGTAATACCTTGACATACGAGTGTCTCAACATATGAGAAATTTGAGATACGAGGAAAATTCCGGGCAAATTTTTGCCTGGAGATACAAGTCAAATTTGAGATACGAGCATACGAGATGGTTCCCGTTGCGGCCTTCCGGGTAGCCGAGCATGCGAGAGGCTGCCTATGAGAATAGCATCTCTTTTTTTTTTTTCGCTGTATCTCCCTCGCTATCTATCTACAAGCACTAGCTGTACATGTTGCATTTTTTTGCATTAATCAGTGCAAAATTAAAGGAAAAACAATGGGTCCTAATAATCCTTACAGGTCCATAGCAAGCCAGTGCAATGAAGGGTTAACCATCAATTCCAGGCCATAGCAAGCCAGTGCAATGAAGGGTTGATCATCAATTCCAAGGTGCGCAGTGACATAATGAGATCGAGAGCCTTCGTTTCATATGGCTAAGAGATAAGGAGTTAGCGGGAGATAACGTGACCGAAGCGATAATCTGTGGAAAAAGCCAGCGGAATCTACACTTAAAAAAAAAAAAACAGGCATTTGAAAAAGACAGCAGCTGAACACCGAGTCGGGCTGGTTTGATAATTTTTAAAAACGAAAACTGGGTTCAGAGGCATGCAAGCAGCAAGTTCCGACTCGAAAGCCGCGGTAGAATACATTAACGATCTTTGCCTCAGCAATCGCACAAGAATGTTTAAATTCAGTGTAACGTAAGATTTAAACTTATTTTTTTCAGTGTGTGTATAGTGACCTAGGTCCATTTAAGTTCAATTTAAAGTTTATGTTACGAGCGCGTTGCCGTCAAGTCTCTCTCCTGTCCTTTCTCTCTCTCGTCTGCGCACCTGTCTGTACTGAATAATGTCACATTTTAGTATTGAAGATCATAACATCTAGAATCAATGTTTCCCAACTTTTTTCGGGCCGTGAAACATTTTTTACAATTACGAAAGTCTGGGGCACACCACCAACCAAAATTACACTCTAACACAGTAGATATAATACACATAGTTAATAAAACGTTCCAAATGTATTAATACTCACTTAGTGTGAAACCTGGGTCTGTTTTGATGAACAAAAAATGGATATCCGGGCATGAATGCTAGAATGACACACACAAAGCTCTTCCCCAACAGCTCCCAGTCTCCCAACTTCTCGAGAGTTTTCAAATGTGTGCCAATCACCTCGCACATTACAGCAGTGTTGTCAACATGACGTTTCTCAGTGAGCGGGAACATCTCAAGTTTGCCACGCTGCACACATTGTAGCCAGAGCTGCACCTTTAAACGGAATCTGTTCATTTTATCAGTGCTTGTAAGCAGGTTTTCATTTCAGCCTTGCACCCGTGTGTTCAGTTCATTTTAGATGATGGAATACAATATTTACTTCATATTTTATATTCCTATTTGTCGGACAAAAAAATAATGACTGAATCGAAGGTTTGGCTTATATGCGCATAAAAACCCTATTTTGCATAAAAGGTGAAAAAAAATCACTTGTGCTTGCCATCGCTCGCTCACGGTGTCGCTGTCCCACTCTAGTTCTGACTGCACAGACGTGAGTTGCTTTGACATATTGGCTTGTTTACATTGTCAGCACATACCAATAGTACTGTTAAGGCTGGTTTAAGGTCCTGAAAAAAAATGAAAAAAATGAAATGAAAATCAGACATAGGCATTGTCGTCATCATTGAGTTGACAAAAAGCCTAGTAGTGATCATACCCTCAGCAGCGTATGACGAAATTGTATAGTGCTTCTCCACAAGTTCGTCCTCCCAGTCAAGACCCATTTACGACATTTATTTATGACATATTCATCCTTGTTAGCTCTCCGCTTCCTTGAGCGCCATCAATCTGGCGACTGCAAGTTGGCTCACCGATGCCAACAAGAATAAGATGGATCACTTACCTCTCACAGTCTTCTTACTTACCCTCCCTCAGTCAGCCTGTGGAAGGCAGATCCACGCCAAAAGAATTTCCTGTTACTTCACTGCGACTTAGTTTCATAGAAGGGATTTGTGTTGTCGTCACGTCACGTGTTGCTGCAGGTTCAGAGTCCTGATGGCTGTTGGGAAAAAGCTGTCCTTGAGCCTGTTTGTCCGTGCTTTGTAGGACCTGTAGCGTCTGCCAGATGGAAGCAACTGGAACAGGCCGTGTCCAGGATGGTATGGTTAGGTCCTGCGTTCGATCGCTAAAATATCAGCCTTGATACCTGCGCAATATGTATGTATCTAATGCTATTATATGACCCACCCACAGAGCTAGTGAAATCCCCCGTATACCATACGGACACACCTCCTGTATATACCCCTCATGTGAATTCTCTTTCGAATTTGTCTTCACCTTTGGGAACACGGAAAAAGAAATCCATAATAATCATGGTTGGAGAAAAAAGACCAATTCGAATGTCTTACATAAATTATTACAAGCTGAAAGTTGTAAGGTATGCAGAATAAATTAGCAACACATATGAAGCAGCAAGACATTTTGGAGTTAATGAAAGTAATGTTAGAAGATGGAGAAACAATTCAACACTTCATTCTATGCAAAAATCAAAATAGGCCAAGAGGGGACCAAAAACTGCCCAAAATCTTGAGATAGAAGAAGCCCTTCTTGAGTGGTTCAATGAGCTGAGGCAGAGAGGTGACCAAGTTTCCAGTTTAACCTTCCACTTAAAAGCCTTAAAGTTGGCATAGTCTGGCAAGTATCCAATGATTTCATCTTTTAAATCTTCACAGGGATGGTGCAGCAGGTTCCAAAAAAGAAATTATCTCGCATTGCGGCACAAAACCAAAATTGCGCAAAAGATGCCAGCCGAATTTCATGAAAAAAAAAAGATTATTAGCAACCGCAAGATTGTTAATTATCCCCTCTCCAGAATTGATAACAAAGATGAAACGTTTGTGTTTTGATATGCCTAGAAAGGGAAAACTGTGCTGATCAGCACAACTGGGCATGAAATGACTCACTTCACAGTTTTTTGGGCTGCACAGCGGATGGAGGAAAATTGCCTCCCATGGGAATTTTTGTTAAGGATGGGGCCCCAACTATAATCTCTATACAGAGGAAGCATTAGGCAACATAGTAGTTTTTGACTTGCGGCCGATGGAGGTTATCTGGGGGAGCCTTATCGAACGCTTCTCAAAATGGCCGCTCCCCATTTGTTCCATTGTTCTCTGCTCTAGCCTCCACCCCTCCTAAGAAGGGGGGAGCAGGCAGAAAGAGCCCACGTTCATCTGGAAGTCTCCCGCAAATACAACCTCTCATCGGTCAGCAAACCATTTAATAGAGGTAGGCGGAGACAAACTTTAGGCGGGAATACAAAAAAGAAAATGAGGTGGTCACAACAAAAGGTGTAGTGCACATTTGAACCAATAGGTGTAAATAAAATTATATTCCAGTAACTTTAAATTCATATGAGTACAGAAGGCTGCAAGATTAAATATAAGAACACAATTCATATTTTACATCTCCCCCCCCTAAAGTAACTTTGAAAGAAATTTCATTAACATCAATCTGTATCCCTCCCATCCAGGTTCTAGAATACAAATATCATTAACAGTCACTCAACAGGGTATGGACAATAACAAAATCACTTGTCAAGCCAGAGGACAAACTCGAGGTATTCAGTGATACTCGAGAAAGATTCCTCTGTATCCCTCTTAATGAGCGAACCCAATTTTTAAATCAAACAAGTACATTTATCTCTTATCCAAAAGTGACAACTAGAGTAATTTATTTCAATAACAAGCATGCAGTTTTTATCAAGATAGACTTTTTTCTTTTTTCAAATTGAATATAATTTGATATTTTGCATTTACAAAGACACATATTTACTTACTATGGTTTAATTCATACAGTATCTCACAAATTACATGTCCCATGATTTTTGTTAAGATTTTCCTTTCAAAGTAACATATTTGTACTCGTACACTGTAAGCCATGAATATGGAGGTGAGAATCAGGGGGCGGCTTATACACGAGAAATTGTAAAATCCGACAATTTTAAGGCAATTTTAAGTGTGCGGCTTATATACGAGTATCCACCACTCATCACTTGCAAGCAGCTTCGAGTAATCAGACTTCTCGTTTGTCAGAAATAATTAAAGTACCTCTCCCAGCCCATACACACGGACCAGCATTTTGCCATGTGGACCAATAAGACCTTATGTTCTGCTCCCATTTCTTCACACAAAGATGCAAATAAGCGACATTTCAATGGTTGCGTTTTCACAAAGTTGACTATGCACACAATATCATCAGGCCCTCACATTGCAAAAACAGTGCGTAAAAGTAACATCTGGATTTCTTTCTTTGAGCCTACTTATGAAGCCTTTGATGCGCCTGTGCCGTTTTCCCATGTAAGCCCACTTTTGTCAAGCTATTGCAACGTGATATTCCTCTCCTGAAGATTTTTCTCTCCTGAAGTTTTCTTCAATGGTTTCTCAATCTACAAAACGCACGTTAGCCAAGAGCTTACAATGTCGACTAATATCCCTCCACCCATCAAGTTACAAGGCAAATTTCTTACTGATGCGCATCTTTTCCAAAACGAGTTTCAAGTTCCGTCATCAATACGTCTGGCAAATCTGGTATCTGAGAGAGCCAATTTAATTATCTCTTTGGCCACATTTCATTTACAATGGCTGGCTGTATTAATGTTTCTGCCACAATGTGTTTTTATTTAACTACATTCAGCAACAAGGTAGCTAGCTTTTTTGCGTTAATCAGTGCAGAATTAAGGAAAACAAGAAGTCCACACGTGCCAGTGCAATGAAAGATAATGCGAAGAAAAGGCGCATGATGACAATCGATATTAAGCACGAAATAATCGAAAAACATGACTAGTGTACGCGTGACTGAGTCGGCTCGCCAATACGGTGGTAGGTTTCATGAACACGTTGGTAAAAACACCTCAGTTGTTCACGACATCACTTTCACACCCAGCCTGAACCAGTACTGACAGTAGCCGAATACGGCGTATGAATATGCATGTGTATATATATTTATTCATGTATTTATTTAATTACTTATTACCTATCTATGTATGTCTAAAATGCCGTTCCTATTACGGGATGAATAAAGTTATCCAATCCTATGTGTATATGTGTATATGTATATATGTATACATATAAATATTAATAAATAATAATATTTTAAAAACCCAGGTGCATCTGTGGCTTATTAAAGAACAAACCCCGGATCCTGGTCACTCACCAACTACAGTACTTGAAGGGAGCAGACCAAATTTTGGTACTAAAAGAGGTATGTATATTCTATTACTTTCCACATGAGCTCATTTAGGCCTGGGTATTTTAAAAAACTTTTATGACAATAAAAAAAATATATATCAGTCATTGCCGATAATTATCACAATGATGTCACAGTTAGGAGTTGTGTGAGGATCGTGGAACGAATCAGAATTTACAGTTGTGGTCAAAATTGTACTTACTCTTATAAAGAATATAATGTCAAGGCTCTCTTGAGTTTCCAGTTATTTCTACAACTCTGATTTTACTCTGATAGATTGGAACTGGATTCTTCTTTGTCACACAAAAAAAATTCATGAAGTTTGGTTCTTTTGTGACTTTATTACGAACAGAAAAAAAAGTGATCAAATCTGTTGGGTCAAAAATATACATAAAGCAGCGCTAATATTTGGTAACATGTCCCTTGGCCATTTCCACTTCACTTAGGCACTTTTGGTGGCCATTGCCTTCTGGCAAGCTTCTGGTTGAATCTTTGACAACTCCTCTTGACAGAATTGGTGCAGTTCAGTTAAATATGATGGCTTTCTGACATGAACTTGTTTCTTCAGCATTGTCCACAAGTTCTAAATGAAGTTTAAGTAGGGACTTTGGGAAGGCCATTCGAAAACCTTATTTCTAGCCTGATTTAGTCATTCTATTAACACTTTTTATGTGTTTGGGGTCATTGTCCTGTTGGACCCAACCGCACCCAAGACCCAATCTTCGGGCTGTTGATTTTAGGTTATCTTGAAAATTTTGAAGTTAATCCTCCTTCATTATCACATTTTCTTTCTGTAAAGCACCAGTTCCATTGTTAGCAAAACAGCCCCACAGGATAAAACTACAAGCAGTAAGTCATGTGATATGATCATTGTGTCAAATTACAATTTTGCTGACTCATGAGTTAGATAGTTTTTAATGAACCTAAAATTGGATAAATTGAATTTAATTTTATTCTGTGTTTTTTCTGTTGTTTGTAGACAAGTTGAGAGTCAAGAGTAATTCCTATGTATTTAAATTCTTAGACTATATTGATTATCTACCTTGGACAATAACCTTGTGGGTACTAGTTCCTCTTCTTGAGAAGTACATACAGATAGTCTTAGATATGTTGGCATTTATGTAGTTGACGTTTTTCAAGCCAATTATTCACCCTTGTCGTTAGATCTGTGAGTTCCCGTTCAGCAGAGGAATGGACCGAAGGAAGGCGAGAGGGTGCGAGCAAGAGATGGTTCGAGGGAGTGAGAGAGAGTCTTTTTGCTTTCATGCTCTCTGTTAGCGCCTTTATTTCTCACCATGCTAAAACAGCTTCAGCTTAAAATTTTCTACATTTACTGCACGTCCGCCTGGAACTAGCATTCACATCGCGTCAGGGCCCCTGTTCTTTGGTTTTCGTGTAGTATAAATGCAGTTTAAATTCATTAAATATTATTGAGAGTTTTCATTATTGCTGACAATGATTTTGTAATGATAATTATCTTTATTGATCTATCACCCAGGTCTAAGCTGAACCCTGTTAATTAAACAAGGTATTCGTGTTTATGACATGAAGATTTGTAGATTTGTAAGCAAAAAAATAACCACCATAAAGAACAATGTTCTAGTTTAGGTGAAGCTGGCCAAATAGCTTGAGTCTGAAGCTTTTGGCAAACTTCAACCAGAACAAATGGCTATTGTGAAGGGCTTCTGCACAGTTCCATCAAAGTTAACAATTTGAACCACACTTGTAAATAGACAAAAATATAACAACCATAAAGAGCTACTTTCTTGTTTATATTAATCTAGCCAGTTGGCTTGAGCCTGAGGCATTTGGAAAACTTCAACCAGGACCAATGGCTATTGTGAAGGGCCTCTGCACAGTTCCATCAAAGTTATCAATCTGAACCGCAAAAAAACAAAAACAAAAAAAAAACTGCTGACTGAATACTCCACATGGACTCGGTGTTCTCGCCACTTCCTAGACATGGTTAAAGAGCTGCAGGAGATTGGAGTTAAAACTTTTTCTGATAGAATACGCCGCCATGCTTTCCCAGCCGACTCTCTCAAAGCGTTTGGGTCTGCCGGGCTGGACCGGCATCATTCTCTTGTACCTTTTTACATGTAACAGGATCAGCCCCGTCCGTTTTTACTTCCAAATGTTACCGTGTTATACCATGCAGACCTATTGTCCATTTATTGAACAATGTTTTCCCATAAGTGGGTTTGTTGTCACGTCCTGAGACTCTTGGGAAGAGTTCAACGAGAAAAGGAACCAGTCATTGAACCCACAATATCCAAACTATGATGTATACTTGCCAACCACTCGTCAAATCAGTCTTCACTATAATATTTGAATAAAAAAACTCAATGGACTATTTACCGGCTGCATCCACTAACTTGTAAATGTGCTCAATCCACTCATTTTACCAGTTGGTCACACAGTAAAAATAGAGGCCTTATCAGTGTTTGTGTGGAGTAATCTTTCTCAGAACACATATTAACCATTTAAAAATTATAAAACCAATATGTTTCTTTGAAAAAACCCTGGCTCGCACAGTAATGAAACTAAATTCAAGAGAACACAGTGCCCAAAAAGACTGTCCGTGAAGTCAGTCGGCATTTGTTCATTTTCAACCTCGTACTCACAACGCTGCGTGCTCTTTTTCTGTTCTGGAGGATTTCTGTTTTAGTAAACACGGAAAACACAAATGAAGTTTCAGGCCAGTTTTCAAAACAACATCCTTTATTTGCAAGAGAAAACCTCTGATAATCTGACTCCCGTTTTTTTTTAACAATTTTCCAGCAGGTAGAAGTGGGCGTTAATTTCAATACTAGTATGTGGGTTTCAGTATAAAAGGAACATTCATTTTCCTTCGCTGGTTTGATCAATTCAGTTTTACGCTAGTGTCACTCTTTTAAGTTTTGATCCATCACAGTAGAACACAAGAACAATTGTTTGTGAAACAAACACCAGGGCTATATCCTGTGCTCGCACATTCCTGTGACTAGTCTACTCAAATGAAACATCAATAGAGGCAGACACTTCAATCAGGGTGAGTTTGTGGTGAGGGAACTCGAATGTCTCAAACCTAAAATTAATTTTCATAACAGATTATTCATAACAGTAGCTACTTCAAAATTCCTTTTGTGTTTCAAAATTAATCACCTCTTTCATTTTTAATAGTATAGACATTTGCTGCAAATTTGATAATAATCCCATAATTTGTTCCGGAGTTCTCTTGAAGAAAAATGGAGATTAACAGACACTCGTGTTTCTGTTTTACTTATTGGGAAAGGTAATAAAAAACTCACTTGTTCCAGGGTCACATGGTGGCTAAAGGGACGTACACAGAACTTCAGCGGTCTGGAGTAGATTTCACCTCACTTCTGAAGAAAGACGAGGAGGACGAGTCTCATCAATCTCTCTCAGATGTATCGTCCCGAAGCCGTACATTGTCCCAGAACTCAATTCGATCCCAGACTTCCTCTGTGCACTCTGTTCAGGATGGAGATAATTTTGTGGTAAGTTTCATGAACACGTTGGTAAAAACAGCTCAGTTGTTGACGACATCACTTTCACACCCAGCCTGAACCAGTACTGACTGTAGCCGAAGAAAGTCGCGCACAGGGATCCATCGGATTGAGTATGTACATGAAGTACATGCAGGCTGGTGCCAGCATTTTTTTTGTGGTGGTTGTGATGCTCCTCAATGTTTTGGCTCAGGTAAGGAAAGTGCGTAGTCCCACATTCTGATTTAGAATGAGAGATAGGGAGGGGAAGGGGAAGGAGCGAGGGAGCGAGAGACAGAGCGAGCAAAAGAGAGAGACAGCATGAGACGGAGAGAGACGGAACTTTACTAAGGGTGTCTGAGCAAACTCACTTCTAATTAAAAGTAGCAATGGACATTGCTGACTTCAAAGATTACATTTTGGGATTTTCACAAGCCTAATGGGCTGGTCACTATAAGATAAGAAAAGGACAGTATTAATAATAAAACTAATTAGTTTACTTGGATGGAGAAATCTCAAAAATGCTGCTTTTCTCAGGTGGCGTACATCGTTCATGACTGGTGGCTGGCATACTGGTATGTAAAATTCATCACTGTTGGATTTATTTTGTTGACAACACTGAACTGTTTAGCTCAGTATCAAATTCCGAAAATGTATTCTTCAGCTCTTTTTACCTTTTTTGGAAACATGAATACAGTCGTATGAAAAAGTTTTGGTACCCCTGCTCACTTTCAAAATTTGTCTTTTTATATATATCATTGGTTGTTTGGATCAGCAATTTCAGTTAAACATATCATGTAGCAGACAAACAGTGATTTGAGAAATGAAATTAAGTTTATAGGATTTACAGAATGCGATAATTAAACAGGTTTATGCAGGTGCATAAATTTGGGCTCCCTTGTTTGGTAAGCTCATTGACTCTTGACCTACATACACAGATGAAGCCAATCATGAAAAAGAGTATATAAGGTCATCAGTTGCAAGTTGTTCTCCGCTTTGCATCTGAAAGGTGCCAACATGGAAACCTCAAAACAACTGTCAAATGACCTGAAAAAAAATTGTTCAACATCCTGGTTAGTGAAAGACTACTAAAATCTAGTTCAGAGATTTCAGCTGTCAGTTTCCAATGAGACAAACTGAGGAAATGGATGACCACAGGCACAGTTCTAGTTAAGGCTCAGAGTGTGAGGCCAAGAAAAATCTCATCTGAACTGAGGCAAAGGATGGTTAGAACAGCTCTACCCAGAGATCAGCTCCAAAATCTGGGCTCCATTTTTTTCGGCCTGATCTTGCGTCTAGTTGCTAATATATTAACTCATTGGCCGGCGCTAGATGTCCATTTGGACTGGAAAAGGCCACATTCTTTCTCAGCTCAGGCAATGGCACTATATCACAGCCATTCACAACCATTCTTCTCACTTTAAATGGATTTTATGTATAATGTTGTCAATGTTAGACAATGAGTTAAGAATGAGCTCAATTGCCATTTTATTGCTATAATATGAGTTGTGTATTGGTGCGCTTTATCTGGCATTTTATCAAAGAACAAAAGTGCGTTACTGGCCTTACTGTGATTGTTATCAAAGGGCCGAAGAGCAAAGCAAACTGGACAGTAGCAACACCACAAGCCACAATTTTACCAACGTTTACAAAGATCTGGACCTTGAATTCTACTTAGGCATTTATGGAGGTAAATTGTACAAAGTCAGCTAATTGCACTTTGCATGTTCCACAACAACAATGTGGGGACTCAAGAGTTTTCCTGCTAATTTTCAGGTTTGACAGTAGCCACAATCATTTTTGGTTTTTTGAGGACTTTGTTGATGTTCAACATGCTGGTGAGAAGTACACAGGTGCTGCACGACAGCATGTTTACCGCAATCCTTCGCACTAATGTGCGCTTCTTTGACAGTCACCCCATAGGTGAGAATTTTCTAGGAAATGAGATCTATCTGAGATGTTAAGAAAAGTTTTTATTTTCAAACACAGTGAAAAATGTCTCTGGCTTATATATTCTGTGATTTTAGGCAGAGTTTTAAACAGGTTTTCGAAGGATATTGGCCAGCTGGATTCCATTATGCCATGGACCTTTGTGGACTTCATTCAGGTACAAAATTAAAAGTCTGCACTCAAGTCAACAGAACAAAATTGTAAGATTATTATATTTGCCTTATTATTGATTAGCTAAGCTAAACTTGTGTGATATAATGATGTCCTAGATGTATTAAACTGTACTGGGCAGTACAGATTATTGTATTGCCTTGATAAGATTTGAGGAATCCTACAATTTCGTTTCATCCCATTCAAAAACCATTTCGCTGGGTAAATGGTTATTCAAAGATCAGACAGACACTGTCTGAGTTAGATGAGAAGTCTTCACCTTTAATGGCAGCATTTTATAAATAAAAATAAATATCTACATAAAATATTTATATCTTATGATAATGTGACATTTTGGGTCAAATCAGTCAAAATGACTGCTTGCCCTGATGCAGCAAAAAAAAAAAACTTTCCAAGAAGTCGTGCAATGCATTTTCCCAGGAATAATTGGTACCTCACCGGTTAATGTGATAAGAACCACAAAAACATGTTCTACAAGTCGGACAACTGCTTATAGCCTTATTCCATGAATCTGCCAATATTCCCTCCTTTTGTAATTTCAACTACTAACACAATTGATTTGGATAATTATTCAGTTGACAAATTCAAATAGCACAAATCTCAATACTCAAAGATTCAGAAACATTTTCATTTTTTTAATCACTTCTATCCATACCGGAGTCCACATATAATTTCAATTTGTCCATTATTCAAATTAATTTTGCAAGTCTTAGATTAGATTAGATTACAACTTTATTTCATCCCATATTTGGGAAATTTTTTTGGTTGCAATAGCAAGACAGCCTGGCCGGACGTTTGGTCGCCAGACGTTCAGTCCCCCGGACGTTTGGTCGCCAGTCAAATGGTGAAAGAGTAAGTACTGTTGAAAACAGCTCTCAACAAGAGTTTAATATCTAAATATATATTGTTGATTCATGACAGAAAGAAGTTAATATCTAAGTACTGTTTAATATTAAGTACTGTTGAAACAAGCTCTCAAAATTATATTCACAGGAGTTTAATATCTAAATATCTACTGTTGATACATGAGAGAGACGTAAATATCTAAATATCTACTGTTGATTCATGAGAGAGATGTGAATATCTAAATATCTACTGTTGATTCATGAGAGAGATGTAAATATCTAAGTACTGTTGAAACCAGCTCTCAAAATTACATTCACAAGAGATTAATATCTAAATATCTACTACTACTTTTGATGGTCATTTTTATCAAACAAACAAATGTCTTAGTATACTTTTAGCCTGGAACTTTGACATTAAAACAAAAGGCAATAAGTAAAATGTACTTATTAAAAAGAAGACAAAGCAAATTTACCGATGGTGTTTTTATTGAAGCAGTAAAATATTAAACTCATGTATCAACAGTAGATATTTAGATATTAAACTCTTTTGAATATAATTTTGAGAGCTGGTTTCAACAGTACCTATATATTAAACAGTACTTAGATATTAAACTATCTCTGTCATGAATCAACAGTAGATATTTAGATATTAAACCCTTGTTGAGAGCTGTGTTCAACATTACTTACTCTCTGTCACCATTTGACTGGCGACCAAACGTCCGGGCGACCAAACGTCCGGGCGACCAAACGTCCGGGCGACCAAACGTCCGGGCGACCAAACGTCCGGGCGACCAAACGTCCAGGCGACCAAACGTCCGGGCGACCAAACGTCCGGGCGACCAAACGTCCGGGCGACCAAACGTCCGGGCGACCAAACGTCCGGGCGACCAAACGTCCGGGCGACCAAACGTCCGGGCGACCAAACGTCCGGGCGACCAAACGTCCGGGGGACCAAAAGTCCGGGCGACCAAACGTCCGGGCGACCAAACGTCCGAGTACTGCAAGAAGGACACAGAAGACATTATAGACCGAGGTAAAAAAAAACTGTGGCCGTACAGAGGAAGTCAACAAGGTGGGGACCTTCTGCAGACTGAGATTGAGGTTAAATATGCAGAATCACTCCTTCAAGATAATCCGCACAGTCCCTCGGTAGTCTGGAGGCTTTAAAGATCATCTTCCTTGCCTAGATCCTCCTAAGATGTCCTATCACCTGATCAGCAGCAGCGGAACGGCCGGTGGGGGGCATCAAAGCACACAAGCAGCCCAGCAAGTACCAGTAGCTCCTCCATCTGACCGGGGAAAGATCTCACACTCCCATGACAATGCTGCAATGGTTGGTCTAGCATTGCCTCTTCTCCCGGCACTATTGTCCACTGCTCACAGCGGATCCCGCGCGCATGACAGTGAAGCCAAACATTAATGACTCCAAAGACGTCTAGGACTAGCACAAAGAAACCGCGACTGGTCTACTTGCCGAAAGACATTTAGCCGGTCGTGTGTGTGTAACAGTTTTTCAACCTCGACCCGCAGGCCAAATACGGCCCGTTACTGATAACAACATTCATTTAGCATAACAAGTTACATATAATAATATTCATTTAAAATAACAAGTTACGGATAACAACATCCGTTTATGATAACAAGTTACAGATAACATTCATTTAGAATAAGTAGGGCATTTATTCAAGGCCAAACAAAGTAATCATAACAATTTCCCATTATTTTAGGAAATATATATTCAAAAAGATTAGGTGAGAACCTTAATTCAAAGATTAATCTCAATGTTTTCTCTGCTGGTGTAAATTACAGTATCTACTGTTATAACTACTTTTTTACTGTTATGATTACTTTGTTTGCCCGTGAATAAATGCCCTTCTTATTCTAAATGAATGTTGTTGTTGAATGTTAACCACTACTGGATCCAAGTACAAAAATAATGTTTTGCAATTGTCCAGTGTAGCTAATGCAGGAGCTATTTTCATTTCATGTTTGATTGTTTCAAACACAGTTATGATTACAGTTTGGTTGCTGTCCTCCTTCGTTAATTCTCTTACTCGCGCTGTTTATCCAGCTTGAACTAAAGTTGTTCATCCCCAAAAAAGTTATCATCTGACCTGTAAAAGGAAGTGACTCGTTTCTCTCTCCTTCCAAGCGAGAAGGTGCCAGTGAAATGTTCCCATTACAATCTAGGGCTGGCAATACTGCAGCTTTGCTCAGGAGGTTTTATGTCACCGCACAGCAAGACTCTTGCTAGGTTCACCAATACGCACACATAAATAAAGAGAAAAGAAATCACCGAACGAATTGGTAATGTCAAGTCCCCACTCCGTTCTGCCTCACAAGCCTTTTTTTATTGTTTATTAAATTTATGGACACTAGTTAATGTGGGGTAAATAAGTATAATAGTTCAAAATTAGACAAAGTATCTTTGCAAATGCTTGTTCATATTGTATTCGTTTTTGCAAGTATGACAGCATCGTAGTCATCCTTATGGCTGACATGTCAGCATAAACACCCAACTGTCTGACTGAATAATCAATCTTAGTCTTGTGATTGGGTTGACATGTCAGCACAAATACTCAACTCTCCGACACTGATCAATTACTTTTTGCCCTGCAAATGACTGAAACGTATCTGTCCAAAGTCCTAGTGACAAGTCAGTTTTGCCTGTATTTAAGACACACTGGTCATTCGACTAGAGTTGCAGGAACATCGCGTTGAACAGGACCCCACTGTAGGAACTCTCACTGTCCACTTTGAAGACTGGTAATAAACATATTTTCTATTTAAATTGATCTCACTCTTTCTTAGCCTGCTCCTGAAGTTGTATTTTCAGACCTAACAAACAGTCGACCACCAATTGTGCCCGTTATCCTACTTGAGAGGCCTGTAATTGTCAAAATGTGTCAACCTCAACCATGAAAGACAGAATATGGGAAAAAAAAACATAAAATCACATTGTTTGGTTTTTAAAGAATTTATTTGGAAATCATGATGAATAATAAGTATTTGGTCAGTACAAAAAGTTAATCTCAATACTTTATATACTACCATTAATCCATAGTAAGCTAAATTCACATCCGGTTTTGAAAGGTTCACCAATAGGCATTCCCAAATGCACACACAAAAAGAGAATAGAAAATCTGGATTTCTTCTTGCAAGGAGAACAGAAAAGGTTATGCCGAGTCCCTGCTCTGTTCTGGACTCACACACTTTTTTTCTTGTTTATTAAAAACCTTAAATGACCAGTGAAAAACAGGCACTCAATAAATGCTGTATCACCACCTTCAGGTCAGGGGATAAGTTACAATACAGTGCTGCAAGAGCAGACCTGAAAAGAGGCATTAAAAAAGCCAAGGCAGCATATACAAGGAAAATTGAGGATCACTTCACAGAAAATAACCCAAAGAACATGTGACAGAGAATATGACACATTACCAATCACAATGACAAAAATAAGGCGTCTGTTAACACAGATGCCTCACTAGAAGAGGAAGTGAACAGTTTCTGACAAACTGGATTCACATCAACCACCTTGCAGCAGTACACTGAAGCTTCAGGAACATGAAGTGATACTGTGAACACAAGGAAGGCTGCTGGCCCTGACGGAGTACCTGGGAAGGTGCTCACAGCCTGTGCTGACCAGCTGGCTGGAGTTTTCACAAAGATTTTCAATTGTTCCCTGCAACAATCCATAATCCCATCCTGCCTGAAATCTGCCACCATCATCCCTGTCCCTAAAAAGTCAACCATTGATATCCTGAATGATTATAGGCCTGTTGCACTTATGCCTGTGATCATGAAGTGCTTTGAAAAGTTGGTCGCCCGCCACATCTGGGATACAATCCCTCCCTCAGTTGACCCTCACCAGTTTGCTTATAGAGCAAACAGGTCCACTGAGGACGCCATCGCCGTAGCTCTACACACAGCATTGAGCGATTCATGGGAACTATGTAAGGATGCTTTTTATCGACTATAGCTCAGCCTTCAACACCATAAAACCGGACATTCTGGCTGACTAACTCTCCCACTTTCGACTATCCTTTTCCATCTGCTGCTGTATTATGAACTTCTGAACCAACTGTCCACAAACTGTTAGACTTGGTCCCCACCTCTCTTCCTCCATTACACTGAGCACTGGCTCCCCTCAAGGCTGCGTACTGAGTTTTTATACTCTCTGTACACATACGACTGTATACCAACCCACCACTCTAACTCCATCATCCAATTTGCCGATGACATCACTATGGTCGGTCTCATCTCAGAGGGATGTGTCTGCCTACACAGATGAGGTCAACTAACTGTCTCTGTGGTGTTTGGTAAAGAATCTCACACTAAACACCACGGAAACTAGAGAAATAATCCTGGACTTTGGGAAACGCAGCACAGATCTGGCTTCACTCCTCATAAATGGGGTATGTGTAGACAGGGTCCAGTCCTTCAAATTCCCAGGGTTCACGTCACGGACAAGCTCTCCTGGTCTACCAACATCACGGCAGGGGTGAAGAAGGCCCAGAAACGACTCAATTTTGTCAGGGTACTCAGGAGGAACAACTTGAACACTAACCTTCTGAAGAGTATATTGGCATACTGCATTACTGTGTGGTTAGCTTGGAGCACGTTTAGTAGGCAGAAAACCCATGCAGAGAGTGATCAACACCGCCCAGAAGATCGTCAGCTGCTCTCTGCCCTCACTGGATTATATTACAAGCCCTCCCTAACTCAGCAGAGCTGGGAACATTGTTAGTGACTGTTACGACTCCCCCTGGGGTATGATATACCAGGGAGTCGCAACTATCACAGCAGACAGGTTCTGGTAAAGATGAGGTCGGACAAACACTGCAAGTAGCCTTCAGTTATTTTTATTTACAATAAAGTCATTAAAACAGACTACGGGATAACATAGGGAAAGCACGAGATATTAAAGTGGCACCCTCAAATAAACACGGTAAAACCCCCTCCCAGACAGGTGTCCAAATGAACACCCACAAAAATACAGGAAATAAGACCGAAGGATGCCACTGTTAAACTGATGTAATATAATCTAGACAAGGGAATAACTGTGTCTAAATGCACAAACTATATGTATACCCAAAGGTGTCTAAACTTATCTCAAGTCCCCCTATGCAACCCAAAATCATTAACAACACATACAAAATATAACAGGGAGTAACATACTCACAAGCCTGCAACTCAGCAAGGCATCAAGGAATCAATGGCAAGGGCAAAGGCAAAGGCAAGGGCGAACTGACAACTGAAAAGGCTTTAAATAAGGGTAGGAGGGATGATTGGGGAATTAATTACAGCTGTGTTGGCCTGGGCAGGGCTCTGTCACAGGGGTGGAGCCACAGCTGCAGATACCTGTAAAGAAAAGAAAGCACACACCTCCTACATAGTGTGTGTCCAGGCTGCCAGCCGTAACACCTCCCCCCTCAAGAGTCAACCTGTTGACGAAATCGAACCACCAACCTGCCTCAATCAATCAATACACTCCTGTTAAAACTCTCCTAAACTTGAGATAGGGCATTATACATAATTTCTTCTGCGCCGGCTTCCATTTTTGCGCCGATATCCTCTTCTGCGCCAGCGTGCTTTACTGCGCCCCCTTTTGCGCCGGCCAGTCACGAGACAAGGCGTGGCCGGTCTGGCGGGCGTCCGCGCCGGCCGGTAATGAGCTGTGGCCGATCTGGCGGGCGTCCACGCCAGCCAGAAACGAGACGAGGAAATCGTCGGTCCGGCGGGCGTCCGCGCCAGCCGGTGACAAGGCGTAGCCGGTCTGGCGGGCGTCCGTGTCGGCCGATGATGAGCCGTGGCCGATCTGGCGGGCATCCGCGCTGGTCCTTTAAGTCTTGGCCAAGCCCCCTTCCTTTAGGAGACACTAGAATTTTAGAACGGTCAGGCACCTTACCCTGGTTGTTCGGAGGGTCGCCAACTCCCTCGTCCAGGGGTGCCAGAGCTTTGCCGCTCTTGCAGTCGCCGGCACCATCATCCAGGGGCGCCGGAGCATTGCTACCACTTCTGGGCGGGCAGTCGCTGGCCAGAACGGTGCTTGGCAGAACAGTGCTAGAAAGAACTGTGCCTGGAAGGCCGGCCGGCACCGGAAGACTGGTTAGTGGCTTCGGCACGGGTGCGACTGGCGGCCCCAGGGGCGGCAGGAGTACTTTGCGTGGCCTCGGCACCGGAACTTGGGGTGCTTTCTGCAGGCTGATCTCCGCGGCGGACATTTTCTTCTTGCCTTGTTCTTTTTCAAGCCGCTCTTGCTCCAATTTTTTTCTTTCTAAATTTTCCTGCTCCAAAATATTTTCTCTTTCAATCAGTTCTTTTTCTTTTCGCTCTGCTTCCAAGGCCTTTTCTCTTTCTAGTCGTTCTTGGTCCAAGGCTTTTTCTCTCTCTTGCCTTTTAAATTCCAAAACTCTTTCTTTCTCAAGCCGTTCTTGCTCAAGACGTGCTTTCTCTAGACGTGCAAGCTCCAAAGCTTTTTCTCTCTTGCCTCTTAAATTCCAAAACTCTTTTTTTCTCAAGCCGTTCTTGCTCAAGACGTGCTTTCTCTAGACGTGCAAGCTCCAAAGCTTTTTCTCTCGCAAGCCATTCTTGCTCCACACGTGCTTTCTCTACACGCTCTAACTCCAAAGCTTTTTCTTTTGCAAGCCATTCTTGAGCTACACGTGCTTTCTCTACACACTCAAGCTCCAAAGCTTTTTCTTTCTCAAGCCATTCTTGAGCTACACATGCTTTCTCTACACGCTCAAGCTCCTTTTGGCTACCATGCTGTTTCCAAGAAGGGCTTGGACTCCAGCAGGGTGTGGAGAAAAGAGTGCCGTCCATAGACCTACTGCCATTTTGGAGCTTCTCGAGTTCAGCTTCCAGTCTTGTTAGTTCAATCTCCTTTTCCTTGAGGGCCAGCTGATGAGCATACTCCCTATCCCTAGCCTCATATTGCATACGTAATATCTTTAGAGCAATGTGGGGATTTTCCCCAATAGATGCAGCACCCTATCCCTCTGGTTTTCCTTTTAAACCAGCCCTGGGATTTATAACTAGAGCCTTTACATTCAAGGTGACACCATCCCTGTCTACCTTATCTTTCTCCATCCTGCCTGATTCCTCAGAATCGACCAGAGACTGAGAGGAAACACCCGCAGATGCTCCTCCTGTGGCTTCTAAGTACTGCGCTGCTATTAATATATGGATAACCTCCTGCTTCAATTCAGCTAGCCTGGTTGTCCTGGACAGAGTGAACCCTAGATGAGCGGAGAGACCTAACAGATCTCTCCTCTTACATTGGTCAACCTGATCTACAGTGCCAAGTTGAAAAAGGAACTATTCCGCATCAAAGTCCATCCTGCTAGTTACAGCACTACACTAGACTGAATGATAGCTATTAAATGTGCCTACCTCAACCCTGCTTGCCCAGCCTTCACCGGCCTACTGCACATGCAGTCCGTACCACCAATGACCAAACTGCTGCTGTGATAACAGATCTTAATGATATCCCGGACGAGCCCCCACTTGTTACGACTCCCCCTGGGGTATGATATACCAGGGAGTCGCAACTATCACAGCAGACAGGTTCTGGTAAAGATGAGGTCGGACAAACACTGCAAGTAGCCTTCAGTTATTTTTATTTACAATAAAGTCATTAAAACAGACTAAGGGATAACATAGGGAAAGCACGAGATATTAAAGTGGCACCCTCAAATAAACACGGTAAAACCCCCTCCCAGACAGGTGTCCAAATGAACACCCACAAAAATACAGGAAATAAGACCGAAGGATGCCACTGTTAAACTGATGTAATATAATCTAGACAAGGGAATAACTGTCTAAATGCACAAACTATATGTATACCTAAGGGTGTCTAAACTTATCTAAAGTCCCCCTATGCAACCCAAAATCATCAACAACACATACAAAATATAACAGGGAGTAACATACTCACAAGCCTGCAACTCAGCAAGGCATCAATGGCAAGGGCAAAGGCAAGGGCAAGGGCAAAGGCAAGGGCAAAGGCAAGGGCAAAGGCAAAGGCAAGGGCAAGGGCAAAGGCAAGGGCAAGGGCAAGGGCAAAGGCAAGGGCAAAGGCAAAGGCAAGGGCAAAGGCAAGGGCAAAGGCAAGGGCAAAGGCAAGGGCAAAGGCAAGGGCAAAGGCAAGGGCAAAGGCAAGGGCAAAGGCAAGGGCAAAGGCAAGGGCAAAGGCAAGGGCAAAGGCAAGGGCAAAGGCAAGGGCAAAGGCAAGGGCAAAGGCAAGGGCAAAGGCAAGGGCAAAGGCAAGGGCAAAGGCAAGGGCAAAGGCAAGGGCAAAGGCAAGGGCAAAGGCAAGGGCAAAGGCAAGGGCAAAGGCAAGGGCAAAGGCAAGGGCAAAGGCAAGGGCAAAGGCAAGGGCAAAGGCAAGGGCAAAGGCAAAGGCAAAGGCAAGGGCAAAGGCAAGGGCAAAGGCAAGGGCAAAGGCAAGGGCGAACTGACAACTGAAAAGGCTTTAAATAAGGGCAGGATGGATGATTGGGGAATTAATTACAGCTGTGTTGGCCTGGACAGGGCTCTGTCACAGGGGTGGAGCCACAGCTGCAGATACCTGTAAAGAAAAGAAAGCACACACCTCCTACATAGTGTGTGTCCAGGCTGCCAGCCGTAACAGTGACCCATACCACCCTGGTCACAACCTGTTCCAGCTGCTGCCCTGTTTTTTCCCACAGCCATCTGGACACAGAACCTTAGCATGACACACAATCCTTTCTGTGCAATAACAATGCAATAACTTTGGGGTGTGCAATAACAATGAAATATCTTAGATTGTGCAATATCTTAGAATTTACCTTGACAGGACGTGACATTTATATTTGTATATTGCTTATGTATGTTTTTACTGGAAAAACACACTGAGTGGAGTAGCACCACCAATTTTGTTATACGCAGCGAGTATGATGACAATAAATGCTTTTGATTTGATTTAATTGATTTGATTAACTTCAAGGACCCTAGCTACAATGGACATCTCAACTCTCAAGGGAGAGGTGGGAAACAAGTGGCACGCTAATATAGTCAAAACAAATGAAGGTTTGAAAGGCATGTGCAGCTCAAGGTGTTTTGAATCTTCTTTGTTTAGTCCACTCCAAGCGGTCCAAGGTGTTTTGACTAACTAAGGTTCTCAGGAGCAAAGCATTTACTTCGTTGCAAGCAACCATTACCTGAATGTAATAGTAAAGCAAATCACTCTTGATTGCAAGCAAATATATAATAACGTAAAAGTAATAATCCTAACAGGTTTCCAACCACATACAATTGGCCGAGACTCCATAATCTCAGAAATGCTGCAAGCACAACTTCATCCCATAGAGCCAATTGATGTAATGTCTTGACGGAATGTTTTTCTTTGAGAATTGTTACAAGACTGGTTTCTACTTCCTGGCACACCACACCTATTTCACTTCCACAGACAATCTTACTCAATTCTTGCTAACGTCCTCCCAAATAAGACAACTTAATTAACATCCGGATACGTAAAAAAATTCCCAACACCATTCCACTAGACGCCAAACAATCCATTGCTTGGACACACTCCACAGTCCTAAACATATTCTCTATCCCAACGCATACAACACAATGTTCCGGTGTATCTGCTGTAATGCCATTATAACTAATAGTCAAAAGTATAAAGTTTCTGCAATTAGATAAATTTATAAAGAATTATGACAATGCTTTTCTGTCATACATCTCACTCTTTCGTCAAGTAATTTTTATATCCTTCTCGTAAAGCACACACTTTAACCACGACAAAAAGAGAAACAACAACAACAATGATAGCGGGAACAGACTCCCGCCCTAGTTTGAAAGCAACAGAAAACACCATATATACCATATTTACTCGCAAATAAGCCGCTTTTGTCGGACTAAAAGATGATGACTAAATTGAGGGTATGGATTATCCGTGCATAAAACAACCACAACATGCATGAAACTGCAAGTTGACGCCGCCTTGGCACGATGACGCCACAACAAAATGGCGCTGTGACGTCACAACACAAGCTACTGCCCCCGATACAGTCATTTATGTCTAAAACGGGAATGATAAGCAGATGAAACGCTAAACAAAATTTATTTTGACGTCAATGAATGAAATTCAAGAAAAAAACTTGCATATCTTGAATTAAACGTGAAAATCTCACGTTCCCATCACTGCTCGCTCGGGGCACAGCCATTTTACCGAGGTGGGGGGCGGCCATTTTAGTTAGGGCGCTGTCATCTGAACCTAGTTAAAGGTGCTCTGACTGCCAGACATGAACGAGTAGCCTGGTTTTTGAAATAAAACAAAACGTAGATTTTACTTTTGTTTGAAAGTGATAACTATTGGAGTAATATGAACCATCGAAAGAATTGAGATATTTTGACTAGAGAAGCAATATGGCTGCCACAACATCTTAAACTTCTGGGAAGAAAATTTAATATCTGTAAATACAAAGCATCAGGTTGTCATCAAGGTAGACATTTTTTATTTTTCAAATCGAATAATTTGATATTTTGCGTGTACAAAGACAGGCGGGCATAATAACTTATGATATTGACTCTAATCGTATGCTTTTGATTCATACAGTATATCAGAAATAACACTTGTGATGACTTTTCTTAAGATTTTCCCTTCAAAGTAACAGTTTGTACTCCCTATTAAAACCATGAACATGAAAATTGGGAATCAGGAGGGCGGCTTAGACGAAACTGCATCTTTTATGCAAGTAAATACCGTATATTAGATCACAGATGTGAGAACACTGGGGGACAGAAAAAGGACAAGAAAAGAAAAAAAAACAGGAATGTAATTTGAGTGCACTTATAACCGATTTAGACAACCAGAGTCAGTTACCGTAATACCTTGACATATGAGTTCCCGACATACGAGCAATTTGAAATACTTGTAAATATTTACCTAGAGATAAGAGAAAAATTTTGATATATGACCATACAGCCGACGCGAGAGGCTGCTGTCTTTTTTTCCCGCAACTCCCTTGTGTACAAGCACTGGGCGGAGAGTTGCATTTTCTTCAGGTTTTTTTTCCCTTTGTCATTGCAGAACAGTGAACTCGTGGCGGAGCTTGCTCTTCAATATGAAAGGGGTACAGTGTTCCCTCGCTTATCGCGATTAATGAGGACCAGGACCACCCGCGATAAGGGAATTTCGGCGAAGTAGGGGTTCCCTTTCAAAAATGCTTAATTTGAATTAATTCCAAAAAATAAAAATAATAATAATTTAAAAATAAATTAAACTTTTTTTACCCCCCCCCCCCCCCCCTGTATACAGTACACCATATAGAATACGGGTAGAGAGAGTGAAATTCATGTTATAACAAAAAAAACTGTAAAATGTGTTGTTTCAAGGTAATATTTGTATTTTTTTCCAAAAAAAATGCGCGAAGCTCTGAGTCCGCGATAGCTGAACCGCGAAGTAGCGGGGGAACACTGTACATTACTTTCCGTTGGCAAGGGGTCGTGCATTATCCTGTTGTGAGGACATTTGTGTGCATAATTTTCGGGAATATTTTGAAGGGAATACAAAAATAATAATCGGACATAGGCTTTGTCATCATCATTGACTCGCTAACAGCCTAATTGTCATTATTCCCAGCTGCTTAGGACAAAATTGGTAATGCTTCTCCATAAAGTGTGTTTCCCGGCAAAAGACTCAAATAAGTGATAATTTCAGACTCGTAATTTGGCATTCGAGGGCTGGCAATGTCTTCCAGTGAGGGCAGGGAGCAGCCGACGATCTTCCGGGCAGTGTTAATCACTCACTGCATGGCCTTTTTGTCTGCTGGCGTGCTTCTAGCGTACCACACTGTGATGCAGTATGCCAGGATGCTCTCCACAGTGGCTCTATAGAAGGTTACCAGAAGCTTAGTGTCCAAGTTGTTCCTCTTGAGTACCCTGAGGAAATGGAGTCGTTTCTGGGCCTTCTTCACTACTGCAGTGGTGTTTGTAGCCCAGGAGAGCTTATCCGTGACGTGGACCTCCAGGAATTTAAAGTACTGGACCCTGTCTACACATATTCCATTTATGAGGAGTGTGGCCAGATCTGTGCCGTGTTTGCGAAAGTCCAGGATTATTTCTTTAGTTTTTGTAGTGTTCCGTGTGAGATTGTTCACCGACCACCACGAAGACAGTTTATTGACCTCATCTCTTTAGGCCAACCCATCCCCTCCTGAGATGAGTCCGACCACAGTGCATCGGCAAATTTGATGATGGAGTTAGACTGATGGGTTGGTGTCAATGTTCCCTCTAATTTTTTGTTTGTCTGGGCAGAAAGACAACCTCCCTGAGCACACTGAGTGCCAGTGTGAGCAAAGTCATTGCTCGCTATGGGGTCACACCAGTATCACACCTGCCATAAGCAGATGCATGTCAACTACACATAAATAACTTAGTAATAATAAAATGTAATGATTAGTATCTATAAATGGGCGGCCCGGCGGATGAGTGGTTAGCACATCGGCCTCACAGCTCTGGGGTCCTGGGTTCAAATCCAGGTCGGTGCACCTGTGTTGAATTTGCATATTCTCCCTGGGCCTGCGTGGGTTTTCTCATAGTACTCCGTTTCCTCCAACATCCCAAAAAGATGCATTGTAGGTTGATTGGACACTCTAAAATTTCCCCTGGTTATGGGTGTGAGTGTGCATGACTGTCCGTCTCCTTGTGCTCTCCGATCGGCTGGCCACCGATACAGGGTGTCCCCCTCCCCTGCCCCAAAGTCATCAGGGATAGGCTCCAGCACCCCCCACAGGTGATAAAGTGGATAAGGCGGTTCAGAAAATTGATGAAAAATCAATGAATGAAACATCTTCATAAATGCCATTAGAATATGCTCAAATCGGACTTAAAGTTTTCCTTATTTTACACATCTGTCCTCACTTCTAATTCTCGTTCAAATTATTTTTCTGCTGTACGTGTCAATTGAGATAGTCAAGTGTCCATTTACGTATATGCAATATTTTTCCATGATTTAGCTTTGATTTGTTTAATAGGGAATAGCACATATTAATGAACATTTATATTCATGTTAAGGAACATTCATGTTAATGAACATGCATATATTCATGTTAATGAACATATTTATATTCATGTTAATGAATATATTCATATTGATGTTAATGAACATATTTATATTCATGTTAATGAACATATATATGTAAGATTGTAGCCGAGGGCTAATTTCCATTTATAGTCCATTGTGTAGGTTGACGACAATCTAACTAGAGACACGCACGCACCCACACATCCACACACACAGCAGATTTAGACAGTTTTTACCCGATTTCACCGCATGTTCTTCTATTTGCATAGTAATGTAAAAATGAATGTATTAAGAAATATTAAAATGTAATTAAAAAGATAAAAGGGCTGCAAAACTCATAAAAACATAAGAGTGGATGAGCTACTGCCACTGACTTCCGCGTGAACGGCGGCATCATGGAAAAAAAAGTTTGGATTTTTTTGTGCACGCCATATGATTGCTGCTGCGCAGAAAAGACGAGAGTAGTGCGCAATTGCACACACTCGCAGCTTAGAGGGAACATTGGTTGGTGTACAGTCATATGTGTACAGTGAGTACAGAAGAGTACTCAGTACACGGCCTTGAGGGGAGCCAGTGCTCAGTGTAATGGAGGAAGAGAGGTGGGCATCAAATCTAACAGTTTGTGGTCAGGTGGTTAAGAAGTTATTTATCCAGCAGCAGATGGATGAGGATAGTCCAAGGTGGGAGTGTCAGTCAGAATGTCTGATTTTATAGTGTTGAAGGCTGAGCTACATATAGCCAATGAAAAGCATCCTCATGTAATTCCCATGATTCAGTTGGCTCAGTGCTGTGTGCAGAGGAATGGCGACAGCATCCTCAGTGGACCTGTTTTCTCTCTAAGCAAACTGGTGAGGGCCAACTGAGAGAGGGATTGTATTCCTGATATGGCGTGCGACCAACTTTTCAAAGCACTTCATGGTTACAGGTGTGATTGCAACAGGCCTATAGTCATATAGGCTGTCAATGGTTGGCTTTTTGGCGACAGGGAAAATGGTGGCAGATTTCAGGCAGGATGGAATGATGGATTATTACAGGGAACAATTGAATTATTTTGTGAAAACTCCAGCCAGCTGGTCAGTACAGGCTTTGAGCACCTTCCGAGGTACTCCGTCGGGGCTAGCAGCCTTCCTGGTGTTCACAGACCGCATTACCAGTCTCACTTCATGTTTCTGAAACTTCAGTGTACTTCTGCAGGGTGGTAGTGGGGGTGTTCAGACTGGGTCTGATTTGTCAGTCTCAAAGCGGGAAAATAAATGGTTCAGTTCCTCAGCTAGTGAGGCATCTGTGTTAACAGACATTATTGTAATTGGTAATATTTCGTATTCCCTGCCACATCTTCTTCGGGTTATTTCCTGTGAAGTGCTCCTCAATTTTCGTTGTATATGCTGCCTTGGCCTTTTTGCTCTGGCAGAGCTGTATTGTACCTTGTCCCCTGACCTGAATGAAGACGGTGTGACGGCATTTGAGGAGATCCTGTGTCTCCTTGGTCATCCAGGGTTTTTGGTAAGGAAAAACCTGTCTCCGTTTATATATGTTCATTGACATGAATATAAATGTTCATTAATATGTGCTATCCCTTTATAAATAAATCAAAGCAAAATCCTGGAAAAATATTGCATATAAAAGGAAAGTGATGCTCAGCAGAAAAGTCATTTGAACGAGAATGAGAAGTGAGAAGGACAGGTGTAAAATAAGGTAAAATTTAAGTGTGATGTTTTATTTATAGATATATTTTCTGAATCGCTTTATCCACTTTATCACTTGTGGGGGGTGCTGGAGCCGATCCCTTCTCGCATGGCACAAGAAGACGGACAGACATGCACACTCAGACCCATACCTAGGGGAAATTTATAGTGTCCAATCTGCCTCCAATGCTTCTTTTTGGGACGTGGGAGGAAAACAGAGTACTCAGAGAAAACCCACGCTAAACACGCTTTGTTGAAGTCACCAGCGCCAATAAAGATTCCATCGGGCACTTTACCACTGTACAGTCGTGCCCTGACATACGAGCAATTTGAGATAGGAGAAAAAATCTGGCAAGATATTTATATTGAGATACGAGACAAATTTTGATATACGAGCATACAGCAGACCCGAGAGGCTGCTCATAAGAACATCATGGGCACTGTCTTTCTGGTTTCAACTCCCTCGTGTAATGTCTCTACGAGCACTGGGCGAAGCGTTTTTTTCAGTGTTTTATTGTTCCCGTCGCTAATACGAGAGGAGTACTACTTACGGGCGCGTTGGCAAGTGGTCGTACGTTGTTCTATTGTGTATGCATCATTTTAGGAATATTTTTAAGGGAAGACAAAAGCATACAAGCCTCGATAGGTTGCATCTGAAAGTAAGAGTGGGGACCCCAGGAAAATAGTCAACCCGAAAAAAAAAGTATACAAATTTAAAACAAAATTAAGATTAAGTTTTTCTTTAAATGTGTGTTAGGTTCATTAATAATTACCCTCGTTCGTAACTATCAATAACTGCAGGCAGACATCTTATTCAATTATTGTCATTTAATTAAATAGAATGGATCACGGATAAAAACCTCAGAGGGGAGTCTCAGCAAGCCAGAGTTTCTCCTACAACTTCCGAACATCTCCCCAAATAGACATTTTCGTACGACTCTTATTGCCATAAATCAAAACAATTTACAGAGTTGTTGATCATTCCATCACATATGAGTAAAAACAACATCTGGAACTACAATAACAATCAAAGTAATTTACCAATAACAAAAACAGGAGAATAGACCTAACAACATTTAGATTAGAACAATTATGCCTTCCTTGACCTAAGAATCATATAATAATTACATAAAGAAAAACCCGAAGTGCGTCACTATGTTGTAAATAACAGAAGCAACATTCTTGTTATTGGCCGAATAGCCCTGGGCTCGTTACAAAAGGGACCACCGAATCTCGAAGACTCAGATTGGGTGAATTGTTTGTATAAACATCCTTGAAAAGGCAGTCCAGGTTAAAGATGACTTGGCGGTTATTGGTGACCTCGCAACACTGAGAATAATAAGAGAATAATTTAACAAAGAAATGACTTAATACAACTATATCTATAATAGTAATACAGAATAAACCCAACAATGTGCATCGTAATCCAAGTTCATTTAAATTTGTTTGTTATGCTACGAGCGTGTTGCCGTATATTTTCTTAAGATAACACATTTGTACTCCCTATTAAAAGCCTGAATATGGAGGTGAAAATTGTCAGAATCAGGGGGTGGGTTATATGCGAGAAATTGTAAAATTCAGATTTTATGTCAAATTTAAGGGTGCGGCAAATACAAGGTGGCCTATGTGCGAGAAGCTAAGGTAAATACATTTTAAAACAATTGTGAATACTTTGAATACTGCACTCAATACTTTCTGCTTGATATAAATAAATAAAAAAAATCAGGTTAATGGGAGTTTGACTCCAAGTACGTGAAGGGTTGGCCCCTTTCTTGTTTTTTCAAAGCATGAGGATGGTCAAACATGTTGATTAAGGGTGGTTTTACCATGAAGCCAGTCAGCAGCATCTCCATACATGAAGAGTGTCAGGCGATCCTTGTGTACCCTAGCACTTTCAGTTCATTTTCGAATAAGAATGTACGTGAAAGCATCCTAAAACAAAAAACAAAAAAAAACTTGCTACTGCCTGTTCCAGCTATGGGTGGGTAGCGGGGCACACCATGCTCGCCACCGAATCGCCGGCTGACCGGGCGCTCGAGGCGCTGCCCAAATGCTGCCAGATCGCCGTAGCTCCGCATTTCAGCCATGCCCTCGCTCAGCAACGGCGAGACGACATGCCCGCGCCATCATCGGTTCACTGTGGCTTCGCTCAGCAACGCAGAAACAACCAGCCCGTACCGTTCTGGGCTTGCTGTGGTTTCGATCAGAGGTGGCATACTGGAATTAAATATTCTTTCTCCACGAGGTACAACGTATGCTATCAAAAAACGCAACCCGCTGGAAACTAGAAAAATGTTTTGCAGCTATTTATAGTTTTGGGCGGGCCCATTTTTTATTTATGGATACAGATATTGATTATTTTATGGTGCTTAGAGCCAACCATTTCAGCTCCGAAGAAGAATTAGTGCCCTGACATCTGCCATTTTTCATGTTTTAGGGTTGCAAGTTTCAGCATGGATTTTGACATTTTTGTTATGTTTTTTATTATACTTCAGAAAAAACCTGCGGTGTACTGAAGCTGTGTAGTGAAGTGGGATCACAGTAAAAACTTTAAGTACTCTACTCAGTGAAAATAGTTCCTTTACATTTAATTTAAATAAAAATAAATGGTATTTTTTTCAGGAGGAACTTTTGCGAGGGATTTCCATATTCGAACTGACGATTGCCATACTCGATGGCTATGACCATTTTGTCATCAATCTCCAGGACCCGTAGTTGCAAACTGCTTGCCAAATTGAAAATTTCTTGTGATTTCCCAAAGACCACGTTCTTCATCTTTATTGCTGTCATTTTGGGGAAATTAAACTTCCACTTCGATCCTCTGCACTGTCCTGCCCACTTAGCCAGCTCTATTTCAGGCCAGGGCGACAAATGTCTGCCGTAACGTCGCCCGGAGCTTGCACTTTGAAACATTTCTGGGAAATTTCACCATCAGCTCCGCGACCATGAGGCTCCCAGGCATCCAGTCCGCTGAGCGAGCTCTATTCTCCGTTAAGGGTGAGAACGTCCGCCGAAAAGTCGCCCAGAGCTAGCATTTAAAAAAAAATCTCCTTCAACAAGGCTCCCTGTCGTCCAGTCAACTGAGTGAGCTCTTTCGGTTAAGGGCGACAGCTTCCGCCCTAAGGTCGCCCGGGGCTCGCATTTTTTGAAAAAAATCCACCTTCCCCGAGGCTCTTGCCATTCATTCAGTCCACTCAGTGAGCTCGATTTTCGGATAAAAGTCACGGCCGTTGCCCGCCATTTTTTTTCTTTGGTGCGGAGTTGAGTGACAGACCCCTGTCTTCTCCCATTTTCTGAGTCTCAGGCGAAAGCCAGGGAAATTATTTCAATTTAAGAGTGTGTGAATTTTGAACATTTTCTGAACATTTTTTATTTGGATACTAAATTTAAAAAAAAATGCTACGTACTGAAGCCGCAAATGGTGAATCTTCTGTGAGAACTTCAGGGTGGGGTAACATGAAAAGATGTTGAGCGGAGATCTGCCTCCCATTGGCTGACTGAGGGTAAGTGAAGGAGACAGTGAGAGGTAAGTGATCCGCTCGGGATGATACGATGTATCCCTCACGGCAGAATGCCAACCAGTCTGAAATTATCACTTATTTGGGCCTTAAGCCAGGAAAGCACACCTTACGGAGAAGCACTACCACTTTCGTCATACGCAGAGATGGGTGTGATGAAAATTAGGCTTTTGTAGAGTCAATGATGATGACAAAGCCCATGTCCAATTATTATTATTATTATTATTATTATTATTATTATTATTATTATCATCATTGTCACTTGGTCTTGTTAAGATGAGTAGGATTTTACATTGACATACTCGTCGGGAATGTTTTTGACAAGGCATTGGTCACAAGGCAAAAAAGGTGGGGGATACATTTCGCTACATCTTCTTCTGTAAGCTTAATACTGAACCCATGGCTTTTTGTATAATCCTTACAAACTGATTTATGGATGGATGTGTGTGTTTTTTGACCCAATGTAGTTGTAAGGTAGAACGCCTTTTGTGACTTTATTTTTGTCATATTTTCACTTTGGTTTACAAGGTTTAATAAAAATAACATCCAAACATTGCCTAAATAGGTAAAATTAGTCATTTTTTCTTTTGAAATTTACCGTCAATTTGCCTGACTTTTTCCTAAAAGACACTCCTGCTTCTGTATACAGATCCCTCGGTCATCGCGGTTAATGGGGACCGGGCCCACCCGCGATAAGTGAATTTCCGCGAAGTAAGGATTCCCCTTCAAAAATGCTTAATTTGAATTTAATTCCAAAAAATAAAAAAATAAAAAATAAAAATATTTTTTTACCCCCCTGTATACAGTACACAAGAGAATACGGGTAGAGAGAGTGGAATTCATGTTATAACAAAAAAACACTTTAAAATATGTTGCCTCAATGTAATATTTGTATTTAAAAAAAATTTAAAAATCCGCGAAGCTCTGAGTCCGCGGTAGCTGAATCGCGAAGTAGCGAGGGAACACTGTACACGTTTGCTGTGCTATGCGTGTAACTGAAATTTTCCTTTCTCATCTAAGTCATTTTTCAAAATATATATTTTTTTATAGTGCAACAACTTTGATTTTAAACAAGCAGGGGAGACCAAGGGTTGGCTGGCAAGCCTATCTGGATTTAATACCAAACGCTCTCTATTTTTGCTACTTGAAATAATACTTGTTGACAAAAATATGAAGTATGCATATCAGTTATCATTTACACTGGAACAGCACAATATTTGACAACCATTGACAAATTTGCCCGCGGATGTTCGAAGGTTTTTGGCAATCTCTGCAAATCAAACTTGTTAAACATACTGCTATTACTTATTAACAGCTCTAGTTGCATTATTTCTATCCTCAGGTTTTTCTGCAAATCATTGGAGTAGTTGCTGTGGCAGCGGGTGTGATCCGCTGGATTCTCATTCCTGTGTTTCTTCTACTCATATTCTTTCTCTTCCTCCGACGCTATTTTCTGGAGACCTCCAGAGACATCAAACGTCTTGAATCCACAAGTGAGTGTGTCTAAATGTCTTTGACACTTGGAGACTGAAAGATTCTCAAAACATGCACCTTGTTTCTTCTACAGCTCGCAGTCCAGTATTCTCGCACTTGTCCTCCTCTCTGCAGGGCCTGTGGACTATCCGAGCTTTCAGAGCAGAGAGTCGCTTCCAAAGGGCCTTTGACGACCATCAGGATATGCATACAGGTTGTTTAAGGAGAGTTGTCATTGTTTGGTGATTGAACAAGCACTAACTATTCAAGCTGTGCTCTGGAAACAGCGGCGTGGTTCCTTTTCCTGACCACATCTCGCTGGTTTGCCGTACGCCTCGATGGTATCTGCTCCCTCTTTGTGACAGTCACCACATTTGGCTGCCTAGTACTGCGGGACCGTAAGGAAGTACAGAATAAGTTGTTGGAAAAAAGGGGTTGTGAAACGTATTTATCCTTACAGGGCTGGATGCTGGATCTGTGGGTTTGGCTTTGAGCTACGCAATCAGTCTGATGGGCATGTTCCAGTGGGGGGTTCGCCAGAGTGCTGAAGTTGAGAACTTGGTAGGAGGCAGGAGATACCAAAATTCCACAAAAAAAAACGGAATTGTTCCTTCTAACCAACATTATTTCACTTGAAACGTGTGATTTAATGTCAGTTTGAAATAACAATTCTGGTAGAAGTAGAAAAAAAGGAATTTAGTTTGAGAAAAAAAAATCAGTCAGAAACATTTTTTTTGCCTGTATCAGACGCGTACCTTGACTTTTTCATGCATTGTGAACAATCAAATTTAAGATTACCCCTCCCCCCCCAAGTTGTTTTTCGTGTTTTACACCCTCTCTAACTTTTTTTTAATTACATTTTAATATTTCTTAATACATTCCTTTTAATTTACTTTGTACTTTATACTTTTTACTTTAGTGATGAATAATGAGTATGTTAATACTTTAGTCCTCTTTTTCTGTATGTTTCATATCTACTGTTAACAGATGCAGTTTTTTTAAAAGTATCTTATCTTGTGGTGACCCGGCCCGTCTGTCAATTTTTTAAAGTCAATATGGCCCCCGGGCCGAAAAGTTTGCCCACCCCTGGGCTAACCACTCATCCGCCAGGCCACCCATGATTACTGTAAATGAGAAAGAAATGTTTCTCATTATATTTGAATTTGCCCTAAATTTCAAGTTAATTCCCATTCATCCAAATTTGGTAGCATAAGAAATATGTGCTCAACCTGTTAACAGATGACATCAGTGGAGAGGGTGGTGGAATACACTGAACTGGACAGTGAAGCCTCCTGGGAAACACAAAAGCGACCGCCTCCTGGTTGGCCCAGCAATGGAATGGTGACCTTTGACGGTGTCAGCTTTTCCTACAGTCCAGATGGCCCCAAAGTTTTGCACAATTTAAAAGTGACCTTTCAACCCAGAGATAAGGTCAGAGTTGTTATTGTCAGTAGGGTTTCAACATAACACCAGTGATAGCGGCTAAAGCTGATCCGATGATGATTTCTGATATAAGGTGGGCATCGTGGGTCGGACGGGTGCTGGGAAAAGCTCTTTGGTATCGGCCCTGTTCCGCCTCTCTGAACCCGAAGGAGACATCTACATTGACGGAGTGTTAACTTCTCAGCTTGGCCTTCATGACATGCGTCAGAAGATTTCGATCATTCCTCAGGTAGTTGATAGACCAATGTTTCCCCACCTTTTTTGAGCTGGGGCAGACTTTGAATTTGCACACCCAGAGCTGCCAACTTCTTTGGAATTTCCGGAGTTCACCCGGGCAAGCAACGGAAACTCCGGGACTCTGGATAACCTTCATTAACTCCGGGAATCCCCAAAAATCGTCACTTACATTTTCTTTTAAGCAACTATTTCGTAAAAGTACCAACTTTCCAATTTAAATGCCTCAAATTTTACACCATTGCTACGGCTTCCACATTTGATTCAACCGCACTGTAAACTGGATCAACTTGGTAACACAAGTGCATTGTGAATCATTCGAGTCACAAGTTATGACATGATTCTTGTGCGACTTCGGCGTGGCAATCAATTCAGAATCAATTGCCACTATCACTTTATCATTTTTGTCGTTGAAGCCGTCCATCATTTGCACGTTGCACAGCATGCATGTGTGACTAGTGTGACACGTGGTGGAATTACTGACTGTAGAACGCATACAGAAGGGCCCAAACACAAAGATACATTTTCATTATGCTATACTTTTTCAATGGTTTGCAAAAACCTATATTTTCAATTAATGTGAAAACATAATGTTTTCATACCATATTTATTTAAATTGTCTTACGCTATTTTTTTTACATTTTATATCGATTTTGCGTGAAACGCATGACAAGGGTACTCGTGAAATGGGGTCGACGGAGGTTGGCAGCTCTACACATCACCATCTACAAATCTTTGAATTTAAACTTTGATCGACTATATTAACAATATAAAGTCATTCTCATCAACATTTTATTACCAGGGGTCAAATAAACTCCCAATATTGTTCCAAATTCAAATTTTTCACACTGTCCTAATGCCAACAAAAGTTGATGTCTGCGGACCCTGAACAACTTCCATTTTCAGTGATGCAGAAAATGATAGATTCTGCCTGTACATGATGACAAAATATTCTGTTGGTCCTGAAAAAGCTGTCAAAAGGTGGCTGGCTCTTCTAAAAATAATGGCAATGTGACAAGGTTTTCCAAAAATGAATAAAAATGTAGGCACTGACTGGCGTGAGTACTAGCTGAGGACAAAGCATAAACGATACAAAGATGCACTTCATTTGATCACTACCACAGGAAATCTTTGGCAGTGAATGAGGAAATGGCGTTTGAAGCCTCCTAGTAGCTTTTGATGTAGCAATATGTCAGGCCCAGGACCAGGTTGGGGGGTAGTTGTGCCTGCCACCCAACCACAGGCCCAGCCTCATCACTCAAATGTTTCCAAGTATGATTCATCAGCCAGTGGGGACTATTCCCCGATCGTAACACATGGTGGCTTTTGTTGTCCCACAAGCTGGAAGTACTTTCATATCTAGTGTTATATTTTCATTTATTTATTGCGGGGTCCTCTCCATTTCTTTTTCAGGATCCAGTGCTGTTCACAGGTTCCATGAGGAAGAACCTTGACCCCTTTAACCAGCATTCAGATGAGGAGCTGTGGAATGTGCTACAAGAGGTGCCATGCAAGCAGTTGACTGAAAACATTTAGAAGATTCAATCATAATCAAACCGCAAAAAACCTGGACTCGGACATGTAGTGAATTGCATATTTCCTGTGTATGGCCTGCAGGTCCAGCTAAAGAGTGTGGTGGAAGAGCTTCCTGGGAAATTGGAAACTGTTCTAGCTGAATCTGGCTCCAACTTCAGCGTGGGCCAAAGGCAACTAGTGTGTCTGGCCAGAGCCATCTTGAGGAAAAATCGAATCCTCATTATTGATGAGGCCACCGCCAATGTGGACCCCAAGTAATTAATTGTACCTTAAGAGTGGCGCATCAAGCACAATTTATTCTTAGTGGTTAGTGTGTCTGCCTCACAGCTTTGGGGTCCTAGGTACAAATTCTGGTCAGTCCACTTGTGTGGAGTTTGCATGTTTTCTCCAGGTACTCCAGTTTCCTCCCACAGTCCAAAGACAGGCATGGGAGGCTGATTGGAAACTAAATTGACCCTACGTATGAGTGAGAGAGTGAATGGTTGTCCGTCTCCTCGTGCTCTGTGATTCGCTGGCCATTGGTTCAGGGTGTCCTCAGCCTCTGGCCCGAAGTCAGCTGGGATAGGCTCCAGCACCCCCCGCGACCCTAGTGAGGATAAAATGGTTCAGAAAATGAATGAATGCAAGTGTTCCACTGAGGTGACCTGGGGTGTGACAATATATCATTATGGGGATATTTCGCAATACTTTGTATCCAATAGGCCAGGGGTAGGGAACCTATGGCTCGGGAGCCATTTGTGGCTCTTTTGATGGGTGTATATGGCTCTTCACAAACCTGTGTGGTAAAATATGGGAACCGCAGATGAGAGACCTAAGTCCCGGACGCACCAATGGGAGCGTCACGCCGGCAATGTGGCGCCGAAACTATCTCTAGCGCCTTTTTAAATCATAATTTTTCTTCATTAGACTCTTCTGCATGTATCCTCTCATTGATACTCATTGATTAGCAACAGTGAAATAATGTTCTCAAAAGATTATTATTTTCATTTACAAATATTTCTTTCTAAAATGTATTCACAATAGGACCTCTAATTATGAAATAAATTGGTACCAGCACTTTTTTTGTAAAAAAAAAAAAGTATTTTATGTAAAATTTTAATTTGTTCAACATTTCAAAAAAAAGGAAAACTACCATATAAACCCCTTTAAAAATGATGGTGTCTCAATTTTGTATTAAAGATTTGAGACAAAAAATTATAGAAAATAATATGAAAAAGATTGTACAACTGCAAAAACATGTTGCATTCATGCAGGTGTATGTGTACAGTGTGGCAAATATGTATTTAGTCAACATCCAATTGTGCAAGTTATCCTACTTGAAAAGATTGGAGAGACCTGTAATTGTCAACATCGGTAAACTTCAACCATGAGGGACAGGATGTGGAAAAAACCCAGAAAATCACATTGTTGGATTTCAATACCAAAAGTTCATTTCAATACTTTGTTATGTAACTTTGTTGGCAATAACGGAGGCCAAACATTTTTTTTGGAACTCTTAACAAGCTTTTCACACTGTTGCTGGCATTTTGCCCCATTCTTCCTTGCAGATCTTCTCAAGAGCAGTGATGTTTTGGGGCTGTCGTTGGGCAACACTGACTTTCAACTCCCTCCACAGATTTTCTATGGGGTTGAGATCTGGAGACTGGCTAGGCCACTCCAGAACCTTAAAATGCTTCTTATGAAGCCACTCCTTTGTTGCCCTGGTTGTGTGTTTGGGATCCTTGTCATTCTGAAAGACCCAACCACATGTCTTCTTCAATGTCCTATAATTTGGAAATATTTTTCAGGTTGTTTTTTTTTCCACATTCCGTCTCTCATGGTTGAGGTTTACCCATATTAACAATTACAGAGTCTCTGTATTGCCTCACAATTGGTGGTTCGACTAAATACTTTTGCCGCACTAAGTAAAGCTAACACAAGGCCAGAGAAATAGTACACAAATACCTGCACATAAACACAGATTTAAACAACTTTTGAATTATGAATTTAAAATAATCTAGTCTTAAATAGCCCTCCAAAGTATTAACGGTCTCCCCATATTGTCATTCAAGCTCAGAGAGGACTTGCCAAGGGTATGTTGCTTTTGAGGCTTCCTTCTGCTTTAATATGGCAGCGATGTATTGCCCTCGCAATATCAGTCCTGCGGCAAAAGAGCACGCTTCCTCAGTTCATTCGCACCCGTAATTTAAAATAAGTGTGGGGAGTGTCAAACTGGGTGCAACGCTACCGCAACAATTTACATATAAAATACTTCATTTAAAACTCCATGTAATGAAAAAAGTTATGGAACCAATTGATTTTGAAAATAGAGGTACCACCGTATTACAATATTATAGATGTGAAAAAATTATGGTTGCTAAAGTAGCCAAAACTAGTGTTGGAAATCAAAACACAGCAAATAAGAAAACATCCACAAATATGTTGACACTGCTTCTGCTTTTAAGATCAAATTGAAATATGGTTCAACTGCCTTTATTCACGTGTTTGCAGGACAGATGAACTGATTCAGAGAACTATCCGGGAGAAGTTTGTGGAATGCACCGTGCTCACCATCGCTCATCGCCTTAATACCATCATAGACAGCGATCGCATTCTGGTGTTTATTTTCAATGCATGCATTTTTCTAACATGGATCGGTATTCGCAAATCCCATTAACACACTTGACTCCAGGTTCTAGATGCAGGGAGAATCCATGAATATGACGAACCATACACTCTTCTCCTCGATCCCTCTTCTATCTTCAATAAAATGGTTCAACAGACTGGCAAACAAGAAGCTGCTGCACTGCTTGAGGGAGCTAAAAAGGTACGTCTGTACATGTTGGCATTAATTATTTCCTATTTTATTTTGGAATTGTTGCATCATTAGGTATCATTATGGGTGTGAATGGTCATAGGTTTCTGTGTGCCCTACGGCTGACGGGCGAGTAGTCTAGGATGCAGTCTGCCCATCGCTCCAAGGGGATAGGCTCTTGCACCCCACGCAACCCTTGTGAGGATAAGTGGTATGGAATGAATGAATAGGTGCATCTTGTCCAGAGGGAGAACAAATGTTATTTTACAACGCATTGAAAATGAATGGAAGTTGATGTGGGTGGTATTGCGTTTGTATCTTTTCGACCTTGTACTTAATACGCCACATGTTCTATTTGTCCTGGGGGTTTTATTTGATAAAGACACGGAAAGTACAAATAGAATCCCAGGTCAGTTCTCTGTACATCGTTTATCTGCAAGAAAAAATGACAGACTTTCGTGTTCCGACTCCATTTAAAGGTCCCCTTGAATAACAAAAGAAATGAATATATGATTACTGTGATTAATGTCAATTGGGCGATAGGTTGGTGGGAATATACTTTGCATAACAGTGGACTCATCAAAGGTTTATTCACTGCCACCCTCTCATTTCAATTGGATTGGACTTCTATTAGTGCTTATCTAATTGATATTCACAACAGGACGATTGAACTAGTATCAGTGCAACACTAATCTTTATCATGGATAAACATTAGACAACACTTTTCAGGCTTATGACAGCAGAAGACAACCTAACCAGCGTAACGCCGAGGTAGCTACAACAGATCATCGCTCCTTGAGTAATGGTAATGCAGATGCAGCCAGCAGGGGTGTGGTCATCTGTGAGACAGCTCTGTGAGCAGTGTGCTCCGTTGGAATCAAGCCGAATGTCAAGCGCTGCAATGAGGCATGTATTTATTTTGGATATTTTTTGGGTTTTCACACATTAAAATACTGCCTTGTTTTCAATGTGCAACATTTTACTTTATTTTAATGTGGTGTCTAGTAAGAAAAAAGACTACTTTTGTATTAATTGTGATTTTTTTCCCCACATATTTGAAGTAGACTGTGGAAGCAAACATATATTTTGCCTTACTGGATTTGCCGTGGTCGGTTATCTAAGATATATGACCCATTTGACATGCACACAGAAGAAGGTTGTAAGCCAAATCAATGTGCCAATAACGCTAACCCAAGCTAGTTCATGCTAACTGACTGCTATAGAAAGACAGGTACAATTATTTCATGACAATCACAATTGGTGATCATACCTATATATTTTTTGTATTGGGCATGTTATTCACAGCATTTGTACTTCTTCATTCACTTGTTTACTGTTTTTCTCTGCATCATCCTTTTTTTGTACACAGTGAAAAAAGAGTGTACGTAACCACAAAAACCTGTCGTTACCATTTCCAGATTTCCATTATCAATATCCAAAAAAAGCACAATTGGAAAATCGTATGGCTCTAAGTGTATCAGAAACCTGAGGATTAAGCTTTTTAATGCAGATAATTTATTTTTATACTTTGAAAGCTTTCAATGTTTTCTCTCAGATGCCACAACCAGAAATGACTAGTGGTGAGCAATAGAAGAAACATTGCACTCCTTTTTGATACTGGCAGAGGGGCATGAGTCTACTACTCATTCTTCTGCCAAAGGAAGCTATTCCATTTGGGACACCAAAGGAGAGGGCAGTAATCTCTTGAATATTGCGGTTAATGTGGACCAGATATGTCCGCGATAATCGGAAAACCACCAAGTAGGTTCACCCCTATTAAATAAATAAAGATAACAATTTTTTAGTGCTGACTCCTAGTAGCAAGACTGGCTTCTGGGTATGAGTTTCAGTGGGAATTTCCTTTTTTATAAACTTAAAAAAAATAATCATTTTTTTTTCAGTGCTGATTAAGTGGAAGACAGGGGAGTTGCTTCCACTTGTGAGTTTCAGTGTGGATTTTCACATTTTTTTCTTTTTTTTTTTTTTACTTAAATTTTTTTAATATTTCCCCAGAAAAAAAAATCCATGATAGAGTGAGGCTGTGAAAGTTGAAGCGCGAAATAGCAAGGGATTACTGTAACATAATCTTTTATGTCTACATTGAATTACAATATCTATACATTTTAGTCATGTTATATTCAAAATCTTATTGAAATGTTAAATTATTTGAGGGTAATGCAAATAAAATCATTAAATGTTTGAATATGCTTGTTGTGTAACTATGTTGTGTTAACATGTCTTTAACACAATATGGAAGCAATGATAAATTCACTTCAATTCCTTGTACAACAGCCATACCCTAATTTCAGCTCGAACATGCGTAGCCATGTCTCTTTTGATGGTTGTAGATGGCTCGCTGCTAAACTGTTAGGTAAAATATGAAAACTCCTGGTGAGACCTGAGTGGCAACGGCCCCAATAGGAGGGCCACGTCAGCACTGAGACTTTTACCCTGCCTGTAATGCCGCTTTAATTACCTTTGTTTCCCCCATTACTCTTATGTATCCAAACTCTCACTGACACTCATTGATGAGCAATGTCGTCAAAATAATTCCAAAACTTTGTTCTTTTAAAGTGGTGAAAATACCAAAAAAGCACATTTTTGTGTATTATTACTTTAAACAATTGAACCAATGAATTGTTTATGGCTCTCTGTCAAAATGGGTCCCTGAGCTATAATTTGCCGGCAACATTTATACCCAAAATTGTTATTTTGTGTCAAACAATGTAGAGCGACAGTTGTGCAAACAAAAACAGAATACTTTCACCGTAGGTCAGGGTAAGGATTCGATGAAACCGGGTTGTCAAGCTGTACTTCTAGATCGGCTCGCTGCATCATTCTTTGGTGTCCCCGTGTAAGTCAAATGACAAGCATTATCTAAAAGTAAAATTCATGCAATATATTTGCAGTCCAAAAGAAAATTTAAAATCTATTTACATATTTTATTTATTTTATAAAGGTAAATGATATAGGAAAATACAGCCCCAATACTACATAATTATAGTGAATTATGGCTTACGAGAATTAAAGTTGTAATATGATAATTAAGTCAGAAATTGTAATATTAATCTATTGATGTCAGAACATGCTATGGATCTTTATATCTAGAACTACAAAAAGTAATAGTTGAGTTTAAAGTCTGTTACATGTTAAAAAGATTAAGTTATGTATGCAATGTCTAAATTAGTTAAGTTAGCTGCATTAAAATGAAGAATATTTAGCAGCTAATGAGGCTCCATTGAGAATAGGTTTGACAAATAAATTAATTCCATACCGCACATCCCCGTAAGGATTGCGGGTGTTTCTGTAGCCTATTCCAGCTGACTTTGGGCGAAAGACAGACTATACTGGTCGCCAGTCATGCTTAGCAAATAAGAAATTAAAGCTATAATACCTGACTTTGGCTGGGAGCTACAATAAAGTATTCTAATCAATCCTAATATTGATTGTATTTTTTTATGTAGATGTGAAAAAAGATTAAGGATTTCCTTATTTTGGAAACGTGATTCGAAAATATTGTCTGATCAAAAATGTTGATTTTGACAGAGCTGGTGAAGTGCTCTGTAGGGTAAAGAGCAACAGCTCTTCACTAAATTAGCCTCACAGGATCAATATATTTAATAAAATACGCAATATAACCTTTTTCCTGTAATATTTACATTTTTATCTTATGATTTCTTTGTCATGATATTACAACAGTTCCTTTGTGTCCCCAAAACTTTTATCGTAAATAATAAAATATTACAGTCAAGTATTTTTGGCTGGACAGTTGGGAATATAATAAGCACAAACAAGCTTGTAATTTGACTTTTTATTTTTTTTACCCGTGGGCTTTTGCTTTACCTATTTACACTCATAACCAGGTTGATGCGCTACAGTAACATTGAATAAGTTGAACATAATATCTGCACTTTCAGGCAGTGAAATTGAGCTTGAAGAGGACCGTCTGGGGAGTGGTGACATCTGCCACGGCGATTTCCTGGCCATCCGACAAGCCCAGCTCTGCCGGGCAAACGCATGGAGAAATAAAGGAGTAAATAAATAAACTCTTTGCTGTGAAACAAGGGAGTGTTCGTTGTTTACCTTTTAAGGTTTTGCAGAGATTTGGCCTCGTTCGTTCCTCAATTGATTTAACAGACTGCAAAATGTTCATGATAAGTGTTGCGTTTTTCAACTTTTAAATGAAACAAAAGTTGATGACTCCTTTACCTGTAGGTATAGCGTCTTGTTTTTGCCTTCCAGTGTTGTAGTGATAGCTGGAGATTTCATCTGTCTGGAAAAGTATACAAATTTCATTATTTTTTATTGATTTATTTGCATTATTAGTGAAATTCCCTGCCTTTTTTGTTGTCCTTCCTTTATAAGTGGCTTTGAATTGACAGTGCTAAGCACTGGGAGCAGTGAATAAAAGGCATGTTAATTAGAACTGTCATGATTAATTGACTTAGCATTAAGCAAATGAATTGTGATCTATTTCTAAAGCCCGCTCCCAGCTGAAATAGATTGGACATCAGTGCTATCAATAGTAGTGAAAGAAGAGCCTTCAGAGCTTCATAGCATGGCCTTTTAACATATTGTGAAGTATGAATGTATTTTATGCTTATTATTATGTCTTTTGGTTTATATAGTGTAGTCACCAGGATAGAATTTTGCAGAGCCTAGTGGAAAAGTTCCATCATGACACCTTTTGGTTAAGGGGGTGTCATCTATCACGACACTCCCATTTCTTTGTCTACTTCTTCCCGCCTAAGTTTGTACCTAGGTCACATGACCCTTTGTTAATAAAACCAGCTCAACTGTTGGAGGGAGGTAGGGATTCGAACTGGTCACGCGGGGGGATGGACTCATCTCCAAGTGCTGGCTGCTCCCGACCCGTCCCTCAGCTGAAGTCTTTGAAAATCTCATCAAGCCGACTCTGCGTGTGCTACCTCTGATCCGAAGTTATTGAATGTATATGGTTCTAAACCTGACACGTATTGTGAGTGATTATGAGTGACTACAGCTGGTGACTTCTGAGGCCATTTAAATAGGGCTCATTGGATGAAAACACCCACACACCCTACATTGGGAAAGTCAAATGAGCTCAGAATCGATCTGGATAAGCTAATCCTTGACTTGAACAAGTCAGGGAGGTAACTTGGAGCCATTTCAATGCAGCTGCAGGTCCCAAGAACAACAGTGCAAACAATAGTTTGTCTGTATTAAGTGCATGGCACTGCCACGATCAGGAGGAAAACACTATCACCTGCTGCTGAGAGAAAATACCCAAAAGGCTAGATGGACAAGGAGAAAATGAGAGAATAGCGACGTGAGGTGTATGTCAAGCGACCGGACGGCTTTTTTCACGGCTCGCCGTCACTTTTGTTTGCAAACCCATGTGAGCTCACCTCACACCAGCGGTATAAAACCAAGTCACGAAAATTAACTCAGAGCTTGCCATCATTCCCGGAGGCTTGACTAAAGAACTCAAACCGCTGGACATCGGCATCGATCTCTCGCACTCTCTCTAGCGCTCAATCGCTCTCGCGAGCTCTCTCTCACTCTCTCGATATCTCTCACTCTCTCTCGATTTCTCTCTCATTCTCTCGATATCTCACTCTCGATTTCTCTCTCGATCTCGCGCTCTCTCGACATCTCTCTTACTCTCTCAAGCTCGCTCTCTCGATCTGTCTGTCTCTCTCGATCCTGCTCTCGCACATTCTCGATCAGGCTGGCTCTCGCACTCTCGATCTCTCTCGCACTCTCGATCTGGCTGTCTCGATCTCTCTCACACTCGATCTGGCTGTCTCTCTCGATCTCTCTCGCTCTCTTGATCTCTCTCGATCTCCCTTTCTCTCGATCTCACTCGATATCTCTCTCGGTCTCCCTTTCTCTCGATCTCTCTCTAGTCTCTCTCGATCTCCCTTTCTCTCGATCTCACTCTCGATATCTCTCTCGGTCTCCCTTTCTCTCGATCTCTCTCTCAATCTGGCTGTCTCTCGATCTCTCTCGAACTCTCGATCTGGCTGTCTCTCTTGATCTCTCTCTCTCAATCTCTCTCGCTCTCTTGATCTCTCTCTAGTCTCTCTCTCGATCTCTCTCGCTCTCTTGATCTCTCTCTAGTCTCTCTCTCGCTCTCTTGATCTCTCTCTAGTCTCTCTCTCTCTCGATCTCCCTCTCTCTCGATCTCCCTCTCTCTTGATCTCTCTCTAGTCTCTCTCTCGATATCTCCCTTTCTCTCGATCTCTCTCGATATCTCTCTCTCGATCTCCCTCTCTCTTGATCTCTCTCTAGTCTCTCTCTCGATATCTCCCTTTCTCTCGATCTCTCTCGATCTCTCTCTCGATGTCTCTCTCTCTCGATGTCTCTCTCTCTCAATGTCTCTCTCTCTCAATGTCTCTCTCTCTCAATGTCTCTCTCTCGATCTCTCTCTCTCGATCTCTCTCGATCTCTCTCTCTCTCGAGATCTCTCTCGAGATCTCCCTTTCTCTCGATCTCTCTCTCGATATCTCTCTCTCTCGATCTCTCTTTCTCCCGATCTCTCTCTCCCCCGATCTCACTCTCCCTCTCCCCCTCCCCCCCAATCTCTCTCTCCCTCTCCCCCTCTGGATCTAGCTCCCTCGCTCTATCTCACTCGCTCTCTCGATCTCTCTCTTACTCTCGCTCTCTCGAGATCTCTTGATCTCTCTCTCTTGCCCTTGATCTCTCATGTGGACATATACAGGCATGTATACGCATACAGACACAAGCACGCACACGTGTGTTTGTGCGCGTAGAGATTGAGAGAGAGAGCGGGAGAGATTGAGAGAGAGCGGGAGAGAGAGGCCGGGAGATCGAGCGATCGAGAGAGAGAGCGAGCGGGAGAAAGAGCGAGCGAGCGGGAGAGAGCGAGAGAGATTGAGCAAAAGAGAGCGGGAGAGAGCAAGAGAGACAACGAGAGCGACAGAGCGAGTGAGAGAGCGGAAGAGAGAGAGAGAGCTAGAGCGGAAGAGAGAGAGAGCGGGGGAGAGAGCGGGAGAGAGATAGCGATATAGCGATATGGTGATATAGCGATATGGCAAGATATAGCGATATGGCAAGATATAGCGATGGCGATATAGCGATGGCGATATAGCGATGGCGATATAGCGATATAGCGATGGCGATATAGCGATGGCGATATAGCGATATAGCGATGGCGATATAGCGATATAGCGATGGCGATATAGCGATATAGCGATGGCGATATAGCGATGGCGATATAGCGATATAGCGATGGCGATATAGCGATATAGCGATATAGCGATGGCGATATAGCGATGGCGATATAGCGATATAGCGATGGCCATATAGCGATATAGCGATGGCCATATGGCGATGGCCATATGGCGATGGCCATATGGCGATGGCCATATGGCGATGGCCATATGGCGATGGGGATATGGCGATGGCGATATGGCGATGGCGATATGGCGATGGCGATATGGCGATATGGCGATATGGCGATATGGCGATATGGCGATATGGCGATGGCGATATGGCGATGGCGATATGGCGATGGCGATGGCGATATGGCGATGGCGATATGGCGATGGCGATATGGCGATGGCGATATGGCGATGGCGATATGGCGATGGCGATATGGCGATATGGCGATGGCGATATGGCGATGGCGATATGGCGATGGCGATATGGCGATGGCGATATGGCGATGGCGATATGGCGATGGCGATATGGCGATATGGCGATATGGCGATATGGCGATGGCGATATGGCGATATGGCGATATGGCGATATGGCGATGGCGATATGGCGATATGGCGATGGCGATATGGCGATGGCGATATGGCGATGGCGATATGGCGATGGCGATATGGCGATATGGCGATGGCGATATGGCGATGGCGATATGGCGATGGCGATATGGCGATGGCGATATGGCGATGGCGATATGGCGATGGCGATATGGCGATGGCGATATGGCGATGGCGATATGGCGATGGCGATATGGCGATGGCGATATGGCGATGGCGATATGGCGATGGCGATATGGCGATGGCGATATGGCGATGGCGATATGGCGATGGCGATATGGCGATGGCGATATGGCGATGGCGATATGGCGATGGCGATATGGCGATGGCGATGGCGATATGGCGATGGCGATATGGCGATGGCGATATGGCGATGGCGACATGGCGATGGCGACATGGCGATGGCGATATGGCGATATGGCGATGGCGATATGGCGATGGCGATATGGCGATGGCGATATGGCGATGGCGATATGGCGATGGCGATATGGCGATGGCGATATGGCGATGGCGATATGGCGATGGCGATATGGCGATGGCGATATGGCGATGGCCATATGGCGATGGCCATATGGCGATGGCCATATGGCGATATGGCGATGGCGATATGGCGATGGCGATATGGCGATGGCGATATGGCGATGGCGATATGGCGATGGCGATATGGCGATGGCGATATGGCGATGGCGATATGGCGATGGCGATATGGCGATGGCGATATGGCGATGGCGATATGGCGATGGCGATATGGCGATGGCGATATGGCGATGGCGATATGGCGATGGCGATATGGCGATGGCGATATGGCTATGGCGATGGCGATGGCGATATGGCGATGGCGATATGGCGATGGCGATATGGCGATGGCGATATGGCGATGGCGATATGGCGATATGGCGATATGGCGATATGGCGATGGCGATATGGCGATGGCGATATGGCGATGGCGATATGGCGATATGGCGATATGGCGATGGCGATATGGCGATGGCGATATGGCGATGGCGATATGGCGATGGCGATATGGCGATGGCGATATGGCGATGGCGATATGGCGATGGCGATATGGCGATGGCGATATGGCGATGGCGATATGGCGATGGCGATATGGCGATGGCGATATGGCGATGGCGATATGGCGATGGCGATATGGCGATGGCGATATGGCGATGGCGATATGGCGATATGGCGATGGCGATATGGCGATGGCGATATGGCGATGGCGATATGGCGATGGCGATATGGCGATGGCGATATGGCGATGGCGATATGGCGATGGCGATATGGCGATGGCGATATGGCGATGGCGATATGGCGATGGCGATATGGCGATGGCGATATGGCGATGGCGATATGGCGATGGCGATATGGCGATGGCGATATGGCGATGGCGATATGGCGATATGGCGATGGCGATATGGCGATATGGCGATATGGCGATATGGCGATATGGCGATATGGCGATATGGCGATATGGCGATATGGCGATATGGCGATGGCGATATGGCGATGGCGATATGGCGATGGCGATGGCGATATGGCGATGGCGATATGGCGATGGCGATATGGCGATGGCGATATGGCGATATGGCGATATGGCGATGGCGATATGGCGATGGCGATATGGCGATGGCGATATGGCGATGGCGATATGGCGATGGCGATGGCGATATGGCGATGGCGATATGGCGATGGCGATATGGCGATGGCGATATGGCGATGGCGATATGGCGATGGCGATATGGCGATGGCGATATGGCGATGGCGATATGGCGATATGGCGATGGCGATATGGCGATGGCGATATGGCGATATGGCGATGGCGATATGGCGATGGCGATATGGCGATGGCGATATGGCGATGGCGATATGGCGATGGCGATATGGCGATATGGCGATGGCGATATGGCGATGGCGATATGGCGATGGCGATGGCGATATGGCGATGGCGATATGGCGATGGCGATATGGCGATATGGCGATGGCGATATGGCGATGGCGATGGCGATATGGCGATGGCGATATGGCGATGGCGATATGGCGATGGCGATATGGCGATGGCGATATGGCGATATGGCGATGGCGATATGGCGATGGCGATATGGCGATGGCGATATGGCGATATGGCGATGGCGATATGGCGATGGCGATATGGCGATGGCGATATGGCGATGGCGATATGGCGATGGCGATATGGCGATATGGCGATGGCGATATGGCGATATGGCGATATGGCGATATAGCGATACGGCGATATGGCGACACGGCTATATACCGACACGGCTATATACCGACACGGCGATACGGCGACAGCGGTACGGCGACAGCGGTACGGCGACAGCGGTACGGCGACAGCGGTACGGCGACAGCGGTACGGCGACAGCGGTACGGCGACAGCGGTACGGCGACAGCGGTACGGCGACAGCGGTACGGCGACAGCGGTACGGCGACAGCGGTACGGCGACAGCGGTACGGCGACAGCGGTACGGCGACAGCGGTACGGCGACAGCGGTACGGCGACAGCGGTACGGCGACAGCGGTACGGCGACAGCGGTACGGCGACAGCGGTACGGCGACAGCGGTACGGCGACAGCGGTACGGCGACAGCGGTACGGCGACAGCGGTACGGCGACAGCGGTACGGCGACAGCGGTACGGCGACAGCGGTACGGCGACAGCGGTACGGCGACAGCGGTACGGCGACAGCGGTACGGCGACAGCGGTACGGCGACAGCGGTACGGCGACAGCGGTACGGCGACAGCGGTACGGCGACAGCGGTACGGCGACAGCGGTACGGCGACAGCGGTACGGCGACAGCGGTACGGCGACAGCGGTACGGCGGTAGCGGTACGGCGGTAGCGATACGGCGGTAGCGATACAGCGGTAGCGATACAGCGGTAGCGATATAGCGGTAGCGATATAGCGGTAGCGATATAGCGGTAGCGATATAGCGGTAGCGATATAGCGGTAGCGATATAGCGGTAGCGACATAGCGGTAGCGATATAGCGGTAGCGATATAGCGGTAGCGATATAGCGGTATATACACAAACATACATACACACACAATTTTGCTTTACAGGACCTAAATGTTTGTTATTAGATTAATCCATTAATCGAATTCATTGATTGATAGATTATTGGACTGATCGTTATATCCCCAATCAAAATAATATTTTGTGTTGGCCTAAATATATGAACTGCACCGCCTGGATTAGTAGAAACATTGTTGTGCTCAACTCACAGGGAAGCATTCTCCGTGAGGTACTCCAAAATCTCCTGTAGTTTTGCGGAAGGTGAGAACTGGAGGTCTTGAGGAACCTGGCTGCACGCTGAACAATTGTCCTGACCCACAGATGTGGACGGAACACAAGGCAGAATTATTGGTCGGCAGAGGGTGACAGTCATATGTAAAAGTTTGAGCAACCCTGTAAATTTGAGATTTTCCTTTATAAATCAATGGTTGTTTGGGTCATTGATTGTATTTAAGATATAGGCGACAGTTTAAAATTAAGATATTTTTTTATGCAAAAAGTGCCACAGCTCAAAAAGGGACAGTTCTAGTTAAGGCCCAGATTGACAGGCCAAGAAAAATGTCAGATGAGCAGAGTCGAGGGATGTTGAGAATAATCAAACTCAACCCACAGACCAGCTCCAAAGACCTACAACATGATCTTACTCCAGATGGCTTGACTGTCGATCATTCAACTATTCAGCGCACTTTGCACAAGGAGATGCTGTATGGGAGCGTAATTAAGCCTTTTCTGCGCACATGCCACAAACAGTCGCTTGAGATAAGCTAAAACACTTGGAGCCAGCATCATTTTGGAATAAAAGGTCCCAGACTGATGAAACTTTAGTGATTTGGACATAACAACGGGTAGTATACATGACGGAAGAGGATAGCATTTCAAGACAAACACTGGTTACTCTCAGTAATATTAGGTGTTTGTTCCAACAGGTGGGGCTGTGCGGCCAGTGCAGGTACAATCATCATGATATCTCAATTTTCAGTGCATCTACTTAAGAATGCCTCTAAGTACAACATTTTCAGATTGCGAAAGATCGAAATGAAGCCTCTATATACGAAATCCCTCCAAATATCAATACATTTCCCATATCCATTATTATATTTTGAAATTGTCACAATAGCATTGATTCTCATTTTCCAATCTCGCTACACCGTACTTGGCTTTCATTGGCTGTCTCACAATAATCATTAACTATCTTTCAAGATTATCTCATATCTTTTTGACCTCTCTTCGTCATCATGGAATTCTGACTGTTTTTTTGCTGTTGTTGAGTTTTTCCAAGTGTGGATAAAGTAACGTCTTCTGTTTTTATCATCATGGCTCCAAGAAAATGATCAGTGCGAATGAAAAGTGGTCAGCGATGAGGACATTGACGAGTTAGTCGACGGGCATAAAAACTAACTCAACAGAGGAGCTGAAGGAACTATAGAGTCAATGGATCATTCGGCAATACAGGAGGAACATAACGAGAAGGCGGACGAGGAGGTGTTGGGGTTATTCTGTATTACTATTATTTATAAATGTGTAGTAAATCATTTATTTGTTAAATAATTCTTCCTATTGTTCGAAGAGTGCTCAGGGTCATAAACAGTCATCTAGTCCTCTCACACAAGGACTGCTTATCCAAAGATTGTTTATCAGACATCTCACCCAGTCTTGGGCACTGAGGACTTGATCTGGGTTTGTAGCAAAGAGACGCCAAGGTCTCCGACTAACAACATATACGGATATCTGCCACTTCCAACAACACTCGCATAGTGTGCATACCTCGTGACGCACTTCGGGCTTCTTTATGTAATTGTTATATAATTGTTATGTCAAATGAAGGCGTGCTTGTTTTAATCCAAATGAAATTTGTTTTTAGTTTCCTGTTTTGTTATTGGTAAAATACCTTGATTGTTATTATAGTTACAGATGTTGTTTTTGCTTACACATGTTGAATTATTGAATAACCTTGTAATTGTTTTGATTCATGGCTTTAAAGCAGTATGGGAATTACTGTTCGAGGAGATACTTTGGAGATCAAGATGAAGTCCTGACGCTCTGATCCATCTACCCTCATGATCATTATCAGTGATGCAATCTAGTGAATTAAATGTCAATAATTAAATAAGATGCCTCCAGTGATTGATAATTATATCGGAAGGGTAATTATTAATGAACCTATCAGGAGGAAACAGCGAGCATTCCAACAGCAATAATTTAAGAAATGCTGGAGAAATTTTCTGGACTTTCTGTCTTCGTAGCAAAAAACACATCCAGAAAAGGAGTTCACAAGTAGTACAATCGCCTACATTGACGATATATCTGTTGCATTATGAAATGTATGTGTGTTTGTACGTACATACATGCATGCATGCACGCATGCACGCATGCATGCACGCATGCACGCATGCACACATACATACATACATACATATATACATACATATATATACATATATATATACATACATATACATATATATATATACATACATAGACATACATACATAGACATATATACATAGACATATATACATAGACATATATACATAGATATATATATATATATACATAGACATATATACATAGATATATATATATATATACATATATACATAGATATATATATATACATAGATATATATATATATATATATATATATATATATATATATATATATATATATATATATATATATATATATATATATATATATATATCTATATATATATATACACACACATACATATATATATATATATATATATATATATATATATATATATATATATATATATATATATATATATATATATATATATATACACATATATATATATATATATATATATATATATTCATTTCACTTCTCAGATATCACTGTGTTTGTCTGTTATATATTTTTAAATTGTAAGTGCAGATACAAACAACCAATGATTTATAAAGGAAGATCTTGAAAATTATCAGCGGTCACCAAGCTTTTTCATACGACTGTAAAATCCAGAAAAATTGTGACACTTGGAAAAACAAACCTTTCGCTCAGCTTCAAAACTGTAAGTGTACAGTCCGTCCACATCGTTGAAAATCAGGTAATTATTTAAAGGAATATATGCACTGCAACAAGAAAAGTGGGATGCATAAGTGACAAACTCAAAACATGTTGCTGAATGAGTGAAAAAATGTCTCTTGCACCAACCTTGTAGCAATTTTAAAAACTTCACTTGCACAGGTAGCTTCAAAGAATACAAAATATTTTCATTGTCAATTAATCACAAATTATTTCTACAATTATAAATGAATGTTAGTAAATGAATACAATATCAATTGAAACTAAATTAAGAAAATCAAATTGAATGGATCCACAAAATGTTTGTGGCCCACATAAAACACGAAAGATGGTTTTGTTAATTAATCATAATTTGTGCGTGAAAGGTTTACATAAATAGAAAAAGAATACTGCATTTTCTCTTTTTTAACCAAAAATTAAATAAAATAAATGAAAATACATATTAAAAGGCCCAAGAAAACGGGTTTGTACAAGTGTTAGGTCCATAATATTGCTAAACTAAGCTAAATTGATAACCATTTAATTGTAAGACAATCAATGGTATTTCACAAGTACCAGCGATGACTGCATTTGTAGACGCTACAGCAGGAATGATCCGCTTTACAACACCTGCAAAAAATGGGCCTGGTCAACACCAGAAGCATGCGAGGTCTGTCGATTCAATTGACAATGCAGAATAAGCTTCACCTTGCGTGAGCCTATATGTGACTCCTATGATGTTGAAGTGAGCAGCTCGCTCCAATGCTCTCTCGAACACCCACTGAATATGGTCCGGATTGTCTCCGTCTAAACTTGTTTCTACATGGCAACAACATATCAGTGAGGAAAATTGTCCTTTTTTTTGGTACAACAGCGTGCCTCCGTACCTCCAAACGGCTTTTCTTTGGGCCACAGAAATATTCGAGGATATTCTATGCAATGTTCAGGAAGCCTGGGCATGGTCGCGATGGTACACATGGGGAAATGAACCTAATGATTGGAAAAGAAAAAAAAAAATGTCAAAAAGTACCCAAAAGTACAAAGGGTCCACATTAAAATGGTGATTTTTTCCCCATTTTATTGTACTAATGCTTTATAGGGTAAGTAACTATTTTTGTTCATTTAAAAGGAAAGAACAGCAGCTATTGACCGTGAAATACATGAATTCTGATTTATATTTTAACTCACTGGCAGCACTAAACATCCAATCTACTTTTATGGGAGGGAAGAGGTTCTTTTATTCGCCCCTCTCAGAGAAAATTGGATTTTAGACCTCTTCAGCCATCAATGACCCTGAAAATTGAGATGTCAGTTTTATACTAGTCAGAATCCTGACAGAAACTATCATTATTTTATTTATTAATCTTTTTTTGTCATAGTTTATAAATGAATGAATACAACTATGCAGTGAAATCATTAACATGTTAAAAACTACAGGGAGTGCAGAATTATTCAGCGAATGAGTATTTTGACAACATGCTCTTTATGCACGTTGTCAAGCGTGCAGCTGCCAATGTGCGACTTTCCACCAGTTTTGCCACTTTCCAAGCTGCAACATCACTGTAGTGCCCAAAAGCACAATGTGTGCAACTCTCAGAGACATGGCCAAGGCTGAAAAACGATCATCACTGAACAACACACAAGCTGCTCATTTTGCTGTGAATTGAAACAATATATGCCTTGTAGAAGTCAATGGCAGCCAATCCGTTAATTTCAGGGCATTTCAGATCAATTGGTGGCGATAGATATTGGGTCACATCTTATTGATTTTCGGGCTATTCTGGATCACTTCCTGTTGATTTGGGGGAATTTATGGGTTATTTTCCGTTGACAAACGAATACATTGTGACTCAAAATCAACAAGATGCAACGCACAAGATGCCCCCAAATCAATTAGTGTCCCCCAAAACTGAGGGGAATGGCTGAGTTATAGGTTTTTTGATTAGAAGAGAAAACGAACCGCCACCACAGTAAAATGGGATTGGACGTCTAGTGTCGTCAATGACTGCCAAGGAAAAACTGAGCGCAAATGAAACCTGGGGTGGGTACAGCTCAAGGGTGCAATCGATGCAAGCTGTCATGCCGGGTAATATGACACGAGCGTTTCCTTTAAAGCCTTCTGTGCCCCCATCAATGAGGGGGATGATGGAGCTGGGATCCAGTATTCCGTCTTCATAGCTCAGTAGCGATATCTAGTGTCACCAAAAAGTTATTTAAGTAAATTTGCGTTTTGGAGTTGAAGGGGATCTGATGAGGGTTACCAGCATGCCGTTCAGCCATCGTCTGGCAATGATGGAGTCCAGCCCACACACAATGATGTGGAACTCTGCATCGGGACAAATTTAAGATAACTTAACATCTGTGGATGTCGATAAAGTCAGAATCTGTCAGAAATACGTACGTCTGTAGAAGGACTCTTCAAAATCCTGGATTTTTTTGAAGTGGCTAAAGATGGGACTGATAAGGAGATAAAACTCACATATTCCTTAAGTGGGATGATATAATTGTGGATAGACAGTTTGAATCTGTTCCAGATAGGATACGGGACAACTGTACATCCAGGGACGCGACTGTTAACAAAATCCGCTGCCACTTCGGCTTTTGGTTGTCCAACATCTTTAGATCTGAAAAAATTGTTAGAGGAAAAATACCATATTTTATTGCATATTGACTGCCTCCGCATAGAAGCCGTACACTTAAAATCATTGAATTTTATGATTTCTCTCCCATAAGACGCCCCCCAATTCACAATTTTCACCTCCATATTCATGGTTTTAATAAGGAGTACAAATGTATTGCTTTGAAGGGAAAATCTTGAGAAAAATCACTGCATGTGGTAATTCTGAGATACTGTATGAATCGAAATGATCATCTGCTGATTACACATTCCGGAAGAGTGCTGCCTGCATGTGGACAAATTCAAAAAGAAAGTCACGTGAGCAGTACAACCAGGAATTGCGTCCAAGTCTCTGGATGCAGCATGAGATACACATTACACAGGTATCAAGGCTGATATTTTAATGGTCCGCAAGACCTTCAATCACCCTTAACAACTATTGGGATGTGCTGACATGACAAACAAAACAAACATGTATCAATGCTACTTGCGTCTGACCAGTCAGAGCACTACCGGTAAAAGGTAAGATGGCGGCGCCCTGAACAAGCAATGGCAGGCACGAGTGAGTTTTTTCACGTTTTATGCAAGAATTTAATTAATTCATAGAAGACAAATTCAATTAAGATTCTCTCGCCACATTTGGCCAAACCACACAACGTTCGAGTTGAAATTTTTTATGGTGGACAGAAACTGCTGTTGGATCCTAATAGACAAGTGATATTCACCTTCTCCAAGTGTGTAAACTCAATCTTTTATTCGTCAAACCTGGAAGGAGAGTTGATGTATGAATCATTGTCATTAGCACAAGTCATTTTTGGAAGAATTTCCACCAGCGAGTTTCCAGGTACTCTCCGGAACACCTTTTTTCTGTCGTGACTGGAGTTATAAAACATCCACCCATCCTTATATTATCTATTATTTATAATCCTACAGTACAATCATACAGTACACCTTGACATACGAGGAATTAGAGATACAAGTAAAATTCAGAAGAAAATATCTACCTTAAAATGCTTAACAAATTTTGAGATACGAACATCGGAGACAGCCAGTTGGCCAGGCCACGAGAGGCTACCTATGATTTCACCGCACTGTCTCTCTTGCCGCATTGCCCTCGTGCAAAGACTGGGTGGAGCGTTGCATCTTTTCCGTGTTTTTTTTTGTTGCATTAGTCAGTGCATAATAAAGGGATGCACTATGGATCCAAAGAAAGCCGACACAATGAAGCGTAGTGCGAAGAAAAGGCGTATGATGGCAATCCATAATAAGCACGAAATAAAAATAAAAACATGGTATATGCGTGATTGAGCTGGTTAGCCAATACGTATGGAGAAGCAGGAAGTTCACTGAAAGCCGCGTT